>NC_058131.1:163887276-163966067 GCF_016433145.1 Gracilinanus agilis | reverse complement strand
AGAGAGAGAGAGAGAGAGAGAGAGAGAGAGAGAGAGAGAGAGAGAGAGAGAAAGAGAGAAGAAAGAGGCAAGAGAAAGTGGAGGGAGCCAACAAAATGGTTGTCTTGAAATATATGAAGGTCTATTTTATGGAAAAGAAATTAGACTTTCTTATTAAGTCTTTCTGCTACATTTGACACTGTTGACCACTTTCTCCTTGCTATTTTTTACTTTCTGGGTCTTGTGACTGCTGATTTTTAGTTTGTCTCCTCTCTGACTATTCCCTTTAGGTTTTCTTTACTGGATCTTTTATCCATTTCAAACTATTTACTGTAAGTCTACTCCATAGTTCTATGCTAGGCTCTCTTCTTTTTTCTTATTTTTCTCACTTGGAGATTTGAATAGAAATTTGAATAGAGAATGAATTTGAATAGATTTGAATAGAGAATGAATAACATGAATTCAAGCTCAAGACAAATGATTCCTAGGTCTATATATCCAACTTAATGTGTATGCTGGGCTCTAATTTCTATCACCAATTGCCTATTAGAAATTTTGAACTGAAGGTCTCATAAGCATTTCAAACTCAATATTCTCAAAACCAAGCTCATTATCATGTCTCCCAAACCCAACCTTCTTATGAATTTCCTTATTATTTTCCATAACACTGCCATCTTTCCAGGTACCCCACCTTGAAATTATCTTTAACTTTTTTCTCTCTTATCCTACATAGCCAATCAGTTACCTAACCTTGTAATTTCTATGTCCATGACACCTCTCACATTTCTCTCCATTTCCCTTTCTCTCCATTCATGTAGCCATCACCTTAGTTTAGACTCATTGATTCTCACCTGGAATAGCTTTCTAACTGGACTCCTTGCCTTAAGGGTTTCTCCACACAAGCTTCCAAAGTGATTTTCCTTTTAAAACCTAGGTCTGATCATATCACTGCCTTACTTAATAACTTCAGTGACTCCCTATTACCTCCGAGATCAAAAGAGACTTGTATTTGGCCAACCTGGTCTCTTTCCTGCTTTCCCACCTTCTAATACGTACTGCCTTCCACTTGTTCTGTGATCCAGCTACACTGACCTACCTCTCTCATCACTTTCCCTCCTATCTCTAGGCTTCTCCAATAGTTGCTTTCCAGTGCCTAAGAGATCCTTCCACTTGCCTCTTAGAATCTTTGACTGGCTTTGACCCTCATTTCAAGGGCTACCTCCTTGTGAGTTCCTCTGGCTACTAGCGCCTTCCTTTTTAAGGATTCCTTCTATCTGCTATATATGTGTCTTGTATGTAATGATTTATGTGCCCATTGTCTCTGCCATTAGAATATAAGCTCATGGGGCAGTGGATAGCACAGTAGATGCAGTACTAGGCATGGATCCAAGTAGACCTGAGTTCAAATTCTGCCTCAGACACTTACTAGTTGTGTGATTCTAGACAAGTCCACCTCAGTGTCTTCATCACACCTGCCTTACAGGGTGGTTATAAGCATTAAATTAGTTGTTGGGTTTTTTTAATGTCTTCAAGTATTTGAAGGGCTATCATAAGGAAAAGAGATTAGATTTACTTGTTCAGCCTTTCTGCTACATTTGACATGTAGCCTCCCTAAGGGCTTTTAGATTTTTCTTTGTATCGTCAGCACTTAGCACAGTGCCTGGCATATAGGGAATATTTAGTAAATACGTGTGGATTGATCAAGTCATTGATTGCTTGGTCTCCAATAACAAAGCTAGGAGAAGTAGTTAGAAAATATAGATTTTAACTCAATGTAAGTAAGGGTCATTCTTCCCAACAATTAGAATGGTCCCAAAGTGGAAAAGGTTGTCTCAAATGGCAGCGAGTTCATCATCCTTAGAGGTCTTCAAGGGAAAGCTGGCTAACTACTTGTTGGGGACAGGTTATAGAAAGGATTCTTTAAATTGATGCTGAGGTCCCTTCCAACTCTGTAAGTGTGCAAATATGCACATCCTTTCTGTAGTATCTCTGGCAGAAGTTTATCCAGTCTCTTCTTGAATCTTTCCAGCAACGGGGAATGCCATCGACAAGAGAAGGGTAATCTTTCTCATTGTAGAACAGTGCTAATTATTAGAAAACTTCCCCACGGTGAGCCAAAATCTATCCTCCATCCTTCCTTCCACCCATTTGTCTCAGTCCTGCCTTCTTATACAGGGTAACTTTCTCTTCCATCCAACACACCTTCATATATGTGACATCCCTTCTAGGTCTACCAGTCCCTGATCTACCTCTCCGCAGCACCCTCAGCAACTTACATAATTCTGATCAGAAGATTTTTCGGCACCCTGGCTTATGAATAAGCCTTCTGAAAGTAGAAAGGTAGCCCAGTGGGTAGGGCGTTGGAGGGGGAGTCAAGGAGAACTAAAGTTGAAATCTGATGTCAAATACTCGCTAGCTAGGTGACCCTGGATAACTCACTCAACAGCTCTCGGTCCTATCTGTGCCATGGGGGTGAGAATAGCACCTGCCTCCTGTGTCATTTGAAATTGTTGTGAGCCCTGGAAGACTACAACTCCCAGGGCTCTCTGCTACAACTTCCCCTGACACCTCCCACTTTCTTTGTGGGAGGTGTCAGAGAAAGTATAAAAGAGAGAGTTTGGCTCCTTTTCTAGCTCTCTCTACCCTGGAGGGTCTGCTCTTGAGCCTAGAGGCTCTCAGATCCTGAGCACTCTCTCTTAGCACCTTTTCCCCTTTCTACCTCCTAGTTTTTCCTAGACCTTCCCTTTTCTAATTAAAATTAAACCCAGCTATTCTAAACCCTAACATTGCTCTCTGATCTTTTATTTGAGCCTGAAAGGCTCTGGTCAGTTTTCCCCTGCTGGGGCTGGGGATGCTACCTTCCTTTCCCTTCCTCTACCTTCCTCTCTCCTTTCTCCCATCCATCCTTCCCTTCCTCCAATCCTTCCTTTTACCCTTCATCCCTTTACCCCTCACACTCCCAAGGTTGTAGTAATGATCAAACAAGATAATAACAATAACTAACCATTCTGTAAAGCTTCCTCTGGGTCAGACCTGTCCTAAGCACTTTGAAATTATTGTCTCATTTGCTCCTCAGAACCACCCTGGAAGACAGGTGTTATAATTGTTCTCAGTTTATGACTGAAGAAACTGAGGCAAGCAAGGGTTATGTGACTTGCCTAGTCACATGCTTGATTTAAATCTAGGTTTTCCTGATTCCAGGCCCAGCACTAATATCCAGTGAGCCACCAAGGCCACATTTATAAAGCACTTTGCAACCTTAGAGTACCATATAAATGCTCACTATTATTAATAATGTAAGTCACCAAGACTCAAACACGACACTCTGCAAGTTCTTTTGGAACTCTGGAATTAAGATATTTGCACTTGGAGACTCTAACTCCTATAAAATACCAAAATATTCTCTTAATCTCTTGTTTCCTATCTAGTAACTCAATTTTTTTTAACCCTTAACTTTGGTGTATTGTCTCATAGGTGGAAGAGTGGTAAGGGTGGGCAATGGGGGTCAAGTGACTTGCCCAGGGTCACACAGCTGGGAAGTGGCTGAGGCCGGGTTTGAACCTAGGACCTCCTGTCTCTAGGCCTGACTCTCACTCCACTGAGCTACCCAGCTGCCCCCTAACTCAATTCTTTTTTTTAAAAAAAAAACCTTTACTTTCTGTCTTAGAATCAATACTATGTAGGCAGAAAAGAGGTTGGAGCTAGGCAATTGGGGTTAAATTACTTGCCCAGGGTCACACAGCTAGGAAGTGTCTGAGGCCAGATTTGAACCCTCAACCACCTGTCTCTAGGCCTGGTTCTCAATCCACTGAGCCCTGAGCTGCCCCTCTTCAATACCTTTTTAATGATGTTCTATTATTTCCAATCTGAGTTTTCCTCTTCAGATAAAGAGACAATTTTGCATTTTACCTGATAAATAACAGAAAATTGAAAAAGAGCTCAATTTCATCAGTCTAAAGACATTAAACCCATTCCCTTCTAAAACAACCTGCTTGATTTAGAAAATTGGAAAACTAGAGTCCAATGCATCTAGACCCCAATGAGAATTGAGAGGTTTTAGTTTCTCCTTGTTTTACAGTTTACATCTCTTTAATTAAATTTCCCTAATGAGGCCCTGGAAACATGAGAGCTCACTTGTTAATACATCAGTGGTGCTCTTCCCCATCATCTCCAATATTTTTTTTAATCAATTTCACATAAAACTGATGCGCTCGCATCTGCAGAATATGAAAAGACTTGGTCGTTGACTATATATTTTATGGTGGACTAAGGAAAGATACAGCAAGATGAGCATTGAGTGGAAAGGCTTAATTGAGTTCCAAACTACTCTAGTGTAGCTGCCAGGCAGCTGAGTGGTACAATGGAGAGAGTACTAGACCCAGACTCAGAAAATCTGACCCTATACACTTACTGACTTTGTGATCCCTGGCAAATCATTTAACCACCGTCTGCCTCAGTTTCCTCAATTGCAAAATGAAGGTGCTAATAATAGCACTTATCTCTCAGAGTTGTTATGAAATCAAATGAGATAATTTTTAAGTGCTTAGCACATATTAGGTGATTAACAAATGCTTATTTCCTTCCCTCTTTATAGTAAGTGCCCACATAAATGATATCATAGATAAGAGGAAATTGCTAAGGAAACTAGAACACTAATTCTACCTATTTTACCAGAATATTTCTGCTTTCAGAATTTCTTTGAATTTTGTCACCAGAATTCTGAGGCAAGTGGTTTACCATCTGTTTTTAAAGGGGCATATTAGTTTACGTAATTGAAATAATTCCCAAACCCTGTTCAAAAGTCCATTGGTATATTTCCATCTCATGATTATTTTTTCAGTTGTGTCCAACTCTTCACAGCCCCATTTAGGGTTTTCTTGGCAAAGATGCTAGAGTTGGCCATTTCCTTCTCCCATTCATTTTACAGATGAGGAAATTGAAGCAAAGAGGGTAAAATGACTTGCCCAGGGTCACATAGCTAGTAAGTGTCTGAGGCTGGATTTGAGCTTATGAACTTCTTGATTCTTCCCAGTTCTTTATCTACTGCTCCACCTACCTGTCCCCTGATTTTTTCAAATGAAAATTTAACCTCTCAAATTCCCAACTTGTTCCTGCTGAATGTATTGCCTATAGTTTATATGTAGTGAAGGTTCATGAATGAATGCTCATCCATGTGCAAATACTATAGGTGTATTCTTACAATTTTTCGCCAAAAAATAGCAGTTGAGTAAATTTAATCATTATACGTCACTGCTTCCTCTCTTCCCTAAGGGAAGTCCTATCACTTCCTCCAGCTGCAGCTGCCTTTCTCTCTCAGCTGATAATTTCCCATCCCTTTCATGTCATCCCTAACTTTGCATGGTTACTCGAAGATAACAGCCCTCTTTCCTTCCAGACCTTCTATTCCTTTATAGCCTTTCCTTCCCAACCAATATTTTATTTTGTCCCTAAGCCAATGGCCAAGAAAAGGGTATCATACCATATCTGGAGCTTGAGGTAAAAGAGAGAAATAAAACATCTCCAATAAATCTTACACTTTTCTGGTAGATGATGAAGACAATAGCATTTTTCATGCTTTTAGGGATGCCTCCAAGGGTAGGTAAATTTGGGGGCATTTGGCCCCTCTGCTTTCTAAGGTCAAGTCTGCCTCTCATATTTGTCTTTGACGTGCTCATTCATTGTTTCTCTGATATTTTCGTTTTTCTCTATTTGACTTCTAAGCATGAGGAAAGGGATAAAGCCCAGAGTAGAAACTAGCATATTTGTAGGGGGTTGGTGTTCAGTCATTCAGTCCTGTCCAATTCTACATGACCCTAAGAACATCATCCATGGGATTTTCTTGGCAAAGATAATTTTATTATTATTATTTATATTTATTAATTATATTTAAACTAAATTAATATATTTAATATAATATATTTATATATAATTAGAGTAAATTTAAATTTATATTTAATTTAACAATAATTATTGATATTAATATTATTAATAATTGCCATTTCCTTCTCCAATGTGTCCTTATTTTACAGATGAGGAACTGAGGCAAATAGGAGTTAAGTTACTTGTCCAGGGTCACAAGGCTAGTAAATGTCTGAGTTCTAGATTTGAACTTAGATGGAATTAGGTACTAAAATGGCTCATAGATAGGTTCTTGGCAATACACCTGATCTGGAGGTTTCTAATTTTAGCTAATTTTTTTGTTGTTATTGTTGTTACTTAGATGCTAAGCTCAGTTGTTTTTATTCTACCTGAACATTTTCAAAATCTTCTACCTTCTTAGCCTCAATAGAAAGCACTCCCTTTCACATATTCTTTGATTTAGACATGTCCTTGCTGCCCTTCCCATACAATACTCCATCTACGGGCTCTGTCCAGGTTGTCCTCCATGCTCAGAATGTACAATCTCAGAGCTTAATAAATGCGTGTTCATTAGATTTGTTTCTTCCTCCTACCATTCTGAATCTTTAATTCCCTTCAAAATTCAGTTTAACAGGTACTTTCTATAAGGGCCCTTTCCTAATTTCCCTAATACTGCAACTCCCCCTCCAAAACACCTGGTATTTATCATATATATATATATATATATATATGTATGTATGTATTTTTATACACATAGTTTTACTTATTAACATGTTGCAGTAGATAGAAGTTCTCTTCTATCTACTGACCCTGGGCAAGTCACTTAACCCTATTTACCTCACTTTTTTTCATCTGTAAAATGAGCTGGAGAAGGAAATAGCAAACCAATCCAGTATCTATGCCAAGAAAATGGGGTCACAAAGAGTGTGACCTCACTAAAAAAAGACTGAACAACAACAAACTGCTTAAGGACAGGGATTGCTTCCTATTATCTTTGTACAGTAAGCTGCAAACAAGTGTTTAAAACAAAGATACTTAAATGCTTATTGATCTGATTATTGATTAAAGTATTAACATGTTAAATTTTTGTACCTTTTAAATATTGGTGCCCTGAAGCAAAGCCTCTATTGCCCTGACCTAATTACCGTTCTGTCTATCATATTTGTCAAGTTAGGTAAGTCAAACTTAGCAGAGATCCTGTCAGGATCCTTCTGTATACTTTTGAATCCTCAGATCAGATTAGGGAATTTTTGAAAAGAATTAGAGGAATGGAAATCATCCAGGGGAAGTCTGTAAATGACTTAGTTAAGAATCCTCAGAAATCAGAAACAGACTAGTGATATAAAGGAATCTTGTAGTTAATTAACATCAATAAGGAATATAATCCAGACCCTAACAAAACAGAGATTTAGGGAAACAGAATTATGACATATTAGGTGTGACTTTAGAAGACCATCTGGCCACATAACTTAACAAAAACCTATTTTCTCTCCTTCTTTCTTCTTCCCCTACTCAAAAATAAAAATAAAAATAACCCTGGCATCATACATGCACAGGAAAGGAAAACAAATTTCCATACTGCCTATTTCTTGGGGCAGCTAGTTGGCACAGTGGAGAGAGCTCCAATCTTGGAGTCAGGAGGACCTGAGTTCAAATCTGGTCTCAGATACTCTTTAGCTGTGTGACACTGGGCAAGTCACTTAACCCCATTGGCCTAGTCCTTGCCTTTCTGCCTCAGAGTTGTTACTAAGGTAAAAAAATGAGGCTTAAAAAAAATGTATATATCTCAGTCTGGATTCTAACCCCATCACCTCCCTATCAGGAGATAGATAACATTTTATCTTGGGTCCTCTGGAATCTGGTAGATCATTGTGTTAATCAGAGTTGTTAAGTCTTTAAAAGATTTTTGTCTTAAAAAAAACACACACAAAAAAGATTTTTGTCTTAACAATGTTGTTATTATAGCAATTATGCTCCTGATTCTGCTCACTTCACTTCGTATCAGTTCATATAAGCCATTGCAAGATTCTCTGAAACCTTCCCTTTCATCTTTTCTTTCAGCAAAATAATAATCTTTTATATTCACCATTCCCAATTGATGAGTCTTTAGTTTCCATTTTTTGCCATTGCAAAAAGAATTATAAAGATATTTTTGCAATATGGGTTCTTTTCTTCTTTCTTTCAATTCTTTGTGGGTATAGACCTAGCTACACTATTGGTTTGGAAACTTTGGGGGCACAGTTCAAATTTGTTTCTAGGATCACTAGACCAATTCATAATTTCACCAATGATGCATTGATGTTTTTGTTTTCCCACAGACCTTCCAACATTTGTCATTTTCAATCACTTTTGCTAATCTGAAGAATATGAATTGGAATCTTAAGAGGTTCCAACTTTAATTTGAATTTCCCTAATTATTAGTGATTTGGAAATTTTTAAAAATAGAGCATTGATATCTTGGATTTCTGCATTAGAAGTCTATTGGTTTATATAATCTTTGATCATTTATCAATTGAGGGAAAATCTCTTACAAATTTTTATTCTTATAATTTTAAATTAGTTCCTTATATATTTTCAAACTGAGACCTTTATCAGAAAAACTTGCTATATAGATTTTCCCCTCAATTCTCATCTTAACTGCATTGATTTTGCTTATGTAAAATCGTTTTAATTTAATGTAATCAAAGTTGCCTGTTTTATCCTCTGGTCATGAATTCTTACCCTCTGTTGTGTTTCCTTGAATTGGCTGCTTTTATTTAATGCAGCAGATGTCAAAAAAAAACAATATGTTCTCTTGCCTTATGCACCAGAATAAAGCAGGGATCTAAGAATGTAATGAGTTCTAGCCTCTGCCTTTGTTTTGAGAACAGCTTGCTGGCCAGGTTTAATGTAATATGAATCCAGGGAAAGGAACCGTGTAACAGATTAAAAGTGCATGGTCACAGGTCATAAAAGGAGATGTGGATTAAGTTGAGTCATGAGGGTACATCGGACCTGGCAGTCATTGCGTAACTCTGCTTTGTCTGTCCCCTCCTGACTGCCACCCTCAATGTGCTACCTTATGTTTAACCTTTCGTGAGCTTTTGCCCTTTCTTGAGGCTTTAAAATTGGAATCCATATTTAAATCCCTTCCCTGGAACATTAGGAGTGTTGAAGGTTGGAAAGGTCACATGGCAGAAATGTACCATTAGTTATGTATGAGCCAAGTCAGTGACAGTCTAGTTATTAAAGAATTGACTTTTTGCCATAATACAGGGGCTGGGAGAGCTTCATATGCAATCTGTCCTTATTTCTAAATAATAAGACCAACTCCCAAAATGCTCCTGTGTCTGAAAATTCAGGTATGACTGAAAATAGCTCTGCCATGAAAAATGATGATAATTATAGCTAGATTTATATAGTGCTTTAAGGTTTTAGTTCATTAAGTGTTACTTAAGTCACCAAGACTCCCCTCTTAGGGATGAACTTTCCTTAACCCACTTTTTTTTAAGAGGGGAGAAATAGTTTCAAGTTATTTTAATTGGAGCACAAATTTAATAGAAATGGAAAGTTCTTTTCATCTATCTGGTAGTTCCACAAATAAATATTTCTTAGTATCTTTCACTGTTGAAAGAAACAGTAGAGATGAGGGAGGAATTCACAGAAACACAAAATTTGAGTCTGAAGGGGCCTCGGTGGCTGTCTAGTTCAACACGTATATGAGAGGACTCTATACTATAAAGTACTGACAAGTTGGTAGTCCAGCCTCTGCTTGAAGACCTTTATGAAAAGAGTTTTTTGATGAAGTCAAAACGATATGTAACTGTGTAAAAATGCTCTAAATCATTATTGATTAGATAAATGCAAATCAAAATAGCTTTGAGACATCATCTCACATCTATCAGATTGATTAAAATGATAAAAAGGCAAAATGAGAAATGTTGGAGGTGATGTGGAAAAATGGGGTTACTAGTATAGTGCTGGTAGAACTGTGAACTAATCTAACCATTTTGGAAAACAATGTGGAATTATGTTCAAAGAATTATAAAACTGTGTATATCTTTTGACCCAGCTAATACCCTTTTAGGTTTCTTCCTAAGTTGATAAAAATGGAAAAGATCCTATATGTTCTAAAATATTTATAACAGCTTTTTTTGTGGTGTAAAAAACTGGAAATTTAAGGGCTGTCCATCAATTAGAGAATGGCTAAACAAGTTATGGCATGTGGTTGAGATGGAATACCACTGTACCGTAAGAATTGACAAAAAAGGTTAATTTTGGGAAACCATGGAAAGATCAACTTGAAATTATGAAAAGTAAAATGAAAAGAGCCAAGAGAACATTCTATGCAGCAACACAGAAATATTGTTTGAAGAATGACTTGTGTATGTTACCTACAAAGAATTGATAAACAGAAATAAATAAGACATAGCTTTATATACACATATATCATATATTATCTTCACATGAATTTTACATCTTTCCTAAAATTTGATTTATAACATGATTAATAAATCAATAAACATTTATTAAGTACCTACTATGTGCAAGGCAGTGTGCTAAGCCTTGAGGATACAAAAAGAGGTAAAAGACAGGAACTCTCCTTAAGGAGCTTACAATCTAATAGAGGTTAGAAAGGTAGAGAAATACCAGGTTGCGGAGGGTGAGGATACCAATGACCATACTTGATGATTCTTCTGAAGTGGGTAGATGCACTTATATTGATACTAATGGACTTGAAATTTTCTTGAGAAGAAATGGTCACTGAAGGGTTTGGAGCAGAAAAATGCCATGGTTAGATCCATGAATGGGGAAGATGAATCTGGCCACTGTAGGAAGGATGGATTATCATACCATACTATAGTGTCTTCTTTAGCAATTCATCATTTTTCAGTGGCGCTTTATTACCTAAACACTGCCAACTCCTCATTCTATCACTGACATTTGAGGATGCAATAACTGGAGTTGACTATCATCCTTATAGTATCTCTTGTCGGGATTTCATGATTATGGTGGAAAAAGGAAATAAGCATGTATTAAGGAGCCAGGCAGCGAGGTGGTACAGTGGGTCGAGCATCAGGCTTGAAGTCAGGAAGACATCTCTGTGAGTTCAAATCTGTCCCTAGATACTTCTTAGCTGTTTGGCTCTGGGCAAGTCACTTTACTCTGTTTGCCTCAGTTCCTTATCTGAAAATGAAGTGGAGAAGGAAATGGAAAACCACTCCAGAATCTTTGCCAAGAAAATCCCAAATGAAGTTCATGAAGAGCCAACATGACCGATATAACTGATCAATAGTGCTAAATGTTTACAAATTTTTTCTGTTTTGATCCCTACAACCCTGGGAGGTGGTTGTATTATTCTCCCTATTTTTTAATTAAACAAGCTAAGGTGGTCAATAAAGATTGATTAAGTGTCTACTATGTGCCAGGCATCCTGGTTAAGTTACTTGTCTAGGTCACACAGCTAGTTAGTGTCTGAGGTAGTATTTGAACTCAGGTCTTCCTGATTTGAGGCCCCAGTACTCTATCCACTGTCCTGCCTAGCTGGCTCTAGGAACGCAGATTTATAGCTGGAAGGGGCTTTAAAATAAATATCATCTAGTCCATACCTTTCATTAAGGAAATTGAGTCCCAGAAAAGTTAAGTAATTTGCCAAAGGCCTCCCAATTATTAGACAGAACCAAAATTTGAATCTAGGTCCTAAGTAATATGTCAAAGATTCCTTGGATAATAAATAAAAGCAGAATTTCAATCCAGGTCCTCTGACTCCAAATGCAGCCTACTTTCTATTCCACTCTTCTATCACTTCAGTTTAATTCTGTAAATATTTATTAATATCCTATTAAGATTAAGATAATAGGCATCATGCTAATCATTGGAGATATAAAGATAAAGAGAATAAAAAGCAATCCAGGCCTTGAAGAAGCTTATACTATAACAAGTACTACATATTACAGTAAATGTTATCTCAACATTAACAAAGTGGTAAACCAGATTTCCTAAATCTATTGCCACTACAGTAGCTAGTTAGTCAACATAAACTTTATAATATTTAACCGTGACGGAAGCTTCTTTGCAGATGGGCATTCAATGATCCTGTTAGGGGACCCAACCTTTTAGAGTTCTTTGAGGATGAAAATTTATAGTGATGAAAACAGTCTAGTCACAAAATAATGACTGGTCTATTTCTCATCTTCAGAGAGTTTCTTGAATTCTCCCAAGACCATCTTGGAAAGGTAAGTTGGAAAGAGGGTGCTTACTCCAACTGCAACAACTGTGGGGCTCAACTCTGGGCTTCTATTAGTTCCAAAATAGACATGATCAGGCTGCTAATCTAGAGCGATAAATGTCAATTTATTATATTTCTCCTCTAACGGCTTCCTTTTGAAATCCCCTGACACTCTGACTTCCTTGATGTTCCATTTCATCTCATCTCAGAGTGATTTTCCCAATGCCTGGAATATTTTTCATCTTCATCTCTACCTTCTGGCTTCCATCAAGTTCCAGTTAAAACTCTACCTTCTACAGGAAGCCTTTTCCAATACCTTGTTAATTTTAGTGCCTTTGCTCTGTTAATCATTTCCTGTTTATCTTGTATGTAAATTATTTGTACGTATTTGCTTGTTTGCTTTATTCTCTATTAGATTGTAAGCTCCTTAAGGGCAGTGCCTGTCTTTTTACCTCTTTTTGTATCCTCAAGGCTTACTTAGCACACTGCCTTGCACATAGCAGGTACTTAATAAATGTTTATTGATCGACCAATCATGTTATAGATCAAATTTTAGGAAAGATGTAAAATTCATGTGAAGATAATATATAAGATATGTATATATAAAGCTATGTCTTATTTATTTCTGTTTATCAATTCTTTCTCTGTAGGTAACATACACAAGTCATTCTTCAAACAATATTTCTGTTGCTGCATACAATGTTCTCTTGGTTCTTTTCATTTCATTCTTCATAATTTCAAGTTGATCTTTCCATGGTTTCCCCAAATTAACCTTTTTTGTCAATTCTTACGGCACAGTGGTATGCCATCTCAACCACATGCCATAACTTGTTTAGCCATTCTCTAATTGATGGACAGCCCTTCAATTTCCAGTTTTTTACACCACAAAAAAGCTGTTATAAATATTTTAGAACATATAGGATCTTTTCCATTTTTATCAACTTAGGAAGAAACTTAAAAGGATATTAGCTGGGTCCAAAGGTATTCATGTTTTTATAACAACCCTGTGATGCAGATGCTATTATTTTGAATAACTATAAGCAGCTATAAACCCTTTTTAACTCTCTTTTTCCCTTTAAACTCTATAGTAGGTAATAGAAGTCTCATTCTGGAATAGGTAAATGATCAGGGATTGTATTAGGGTAGGAAGAGCCAAACTAGGGTCATGTAGCTAGGAAGTGCCTGAGGTCTCATTTGAACTCAGGTCTATCCTAATTCTAGGCCCTGCACTCTATCCACTGCACCACCTGGCTGCCTACATTGTATTATAAGAACATCTACCCACTTCTCAGGATTGGTATTAAAAACATGCTCTGCAAACCGTGAGGCTTTGGGTAAATGTATTATTATTACAAGTGCTTTAGATAATTACAAAAGAAAGTGCTGTTCAAGGTTTAAGAAGGAAGATTGTAAACAACTTAGAAGAGTCAGAGTGTTTCCTGAATTTTAATCTGGTGGGCTCAGGTTGAGGAAGGCCTTAAGACTGAAGAAGAAAAAAAAAAAGAACAAAGCAGAGGAATTTGAATTTTACTCATCAGTCTAGTAGGGAGCCAGTGAAGGTTTTTGAGCTGAGAAGTGACGTGCCTACATCTCATTTGTGCATGGGACAGGTTATCTTTGCTTCATAGGTTGGTAGGGGGAAAGGAGTAAAATTGAGAAGGAAGACTTGTTAAAAGGTCATTACAGGGGGCAGCTGGGTACCTCAATGGATTGAGAACTAGGCCTAAAGATGGGAGGTCCTAGGTTCAAATCTGGCCTCAGACACTTCCCAGCTGTGTGACCCTGGGCAAGTCACTTAATCCCTATTGCTTAGCCCTTACCACTCTTTAGCCTTGGAACCAATACACAGTATTGACTCCATGACAGAAGGTAAGGGTTTAAAAAAAAAAGACCATTACAAATAAGTAACAGGTATGTGATGGGGAGGGGGCTGGATAAGTGGCAATGTTAATGGGGAGAGCAGTGGGACAGGGGGATGGCAAGGGGCTACAATATAGAACAATGAGTGAGATGCCATGGAGGTAGACTCTGATAATAGGACCTGGTAAACTGAATGGTTTTGAGAACTGAGGGGGAAAGGGAGGGTCAAAGATATCCTTTATTATTTTTTAAACCCTTACTCTCTTAGAATCAATAGTATGTAGTGGTTCTAAGGCAGAAGAGCAATAAGGACTAGGCAATGAGGGTTAAGTGACTTGCCCACGGTCACACAGCCAAGAAATGTGAGAGGGCATATTTGAATCCAGGACCTCCCACCTCTAGCCCTGGTTCTTTATCCAACTGAGCTGATCCCCAAAGATATCCTTTAAATTATAAACATTAGAGACTGGTTGAATGGGTGTGTGACAGCTAGGAATGTAGTCAAGTTAAAAGGAGGGGTAGATTTAGGGAGAAAGATAGTTTATTTCTAGATATTTTGAGTTTGAGGTGCCAGTAGAACCCCCAAGTGGAGATGCTGGGAAGGCATTTGGTGACTTGGGTCTGGAAAAGAGATCAAGTCTGGAGACATCTCCACAAAGATGCCACTTTAAGCCATAACATTGAACACGACTAACCAGGCTAGAAAGGGAGTTTTAAAAAATAGACTTTGGGGGAATTCTCATCTTAAGGTATTGGAGGAAAAGAGCTCTTGGAGAAGGAAAAGAATGAATCAAGTGCTAGGAGAAGAATGGGGAGAGTATGATGTCTGAAATACAGGCAGGAGAGAGGATTCTTTAGGAGGAGAATAGTCAGCAGAGAAATCAAAGATGATAAATGCTGGGAAAAGGTCAATGAATTTATCTTTTAGGAGGCATTGATAACTTCGAAAAGGACTCTTTTGGGGGCAGCTAGGTGGCTCAGTGGAGAGAAAGCCAGGCTTAGAGACTGGTGGTCCTGAGTCAAATGTGACCTCAGACACTTCCTAGCTATGTGATCCTGGGCAAGTCATTTAACCCCCAACTGCCTAACCCTTACTGCTCTTCTGCCTTGGAACCAATACTAAGGCAAAAAGTAAGAGCTTTAAAAATAAAAAATAAGAAGGACATTTTCAGTAGAATGGTGGTGGTCAGAAGCCAGATGGCTTGAGGAGAGTGAGGGTGGCAAGGGAATAGAGGCAATTAGCTCAACAGTCCCTCATTAAAAGAGTTCTTAAGAGTTCTTTTCAACACAGAGGAACTTTGACCTTCCTGTCAACATTTTTTCCCTCTTTGATAAAGGAGGAGGCTGCTTTTTGATTACTAAATAAAAGCACTACAAAGATACCTCTGCCACCTGTTTGGCAAAATTAACTATTTGTTGTCATTGTTGAAGTTTGGGGGATATGGTATGCTGGGAAATGTTTAATAAGAGGCTCTCTGGGGTAAAAAAATGTACTCATTTTAATCTGCCTCATTAACCTTTTTTTCTCATGACTTTCTTAAGTTTGTACAATCAACAAAACAATGAATCAAACACTACTTGTATGTTTTGCAGATTCCTAAGACATTAATGTTCAGACTACAAATTTCACAATTTTCTAGCTAGTTCTAGTTTCTGCCCGGTTCAAACTGACTCTATCACACCCCTGCTTTGGGGGTCACCTTTCTCCCCTCTTCCCTCTCCACAATCTCTCCTCGTTCAAGTGAGAAGCTTGGCAACCCTACTGCCTAAAGGACACACACTATCGATCCATCACCTGAATATCTGTTATATCTACATATCTTTTTTGAGAAAAGCAATCTTTTTTTAAACAACAAATGGATCAAGATTGAGGCCACAAGTAGAAATCACAGAAATTCAGAAGAAAACATAGGATGTATCACTTGTTTATATGCGAATATGATTTGGGTTTCGGTTTTCAAAAAATCACTTTATTACAAAAATGAATAATGTGGAAATAAGTACTGAGGGATAATGTGTGTACAACCCAATGGAATTGCTTGTAAACTCTGGGAGGTGGGAGGGAAGAGGAGAGGGAGACAACAAGAATCATGGAACTGTGGGAAAAAAATTAAAAATTAAATCAAATTTTAAAAAAAGATTGAGGCCATAAGCCCTCCTTTGGTTCTTTGGAATAAGAAACTCGCTCTGGAAAGGTGTGACTATATATATGTATATATATGTGTATATATATATATATTTTTTTTTTCACAAATGTAGTTACAAAGGGTGGCACGACACACCTTGTAAAAAGTAGTCCCATTAAACCGTAGCCCTGTGGTTGCCTTGGGCCTCCCAGCTTATTTGCCTAGGTGATGGTTTGCGTGTGCACGGCTGCCAGGTGGAGAGCAGGGAGCCAGAGAGGGCTGGTTCTCCTGCTCACCTCCTTTGACAGTCTACCTCTCCCTTCGTGGTGAGCTCCTTGTTTTCTCCCAGGACTGTAGGCAGCCGTCCTCAGGCCTTGCCCTGCCAGCTGTTCCTGGCAAGGACATCGGTAGAATGAATTAGCTGGTGGCTGTCAAAGCTTTGAGGTCTTTAGATGAAATGTTTGACCCTGAGTGCAAGGTGAAAGCATCGATGACGCACGGTTGCTAGCCTTGGACCAGCCCTGAATGGAAACGGGGAGCTTCTGCTGAGTCGGGATGTGCAAAGAATTCATGCACAACTTTGTTCTTTATCGCACAAGGACAAGGCTTGGCTAGGCTGGCAAAAGCCGTCAGATCCTGCCAGCCTGGGAAGCCGGCGGGGCCACAGAATACACCTCTGAGACTATTGCCGATTCATTGAAAAAGACCAGTGTGCTAGGGTCCGAATGAGGTCTAATCAATGATATTAATTACTTTATTAACATAACTTTTATTATTTATAATATGTTCTATGTACTGTGTATTATATTTATAACATAAAATATAATAATTTATTAATATAATCTCAATTAAACAATTAATATTAATAAGGGGGTACTGGTCATAATATTTAAAATGGAATGGAATTGGTAGAATGTAAGTTCTTGGAGGACAAGTTAATTCTTTTTCCTCTGTATTCACTACACCTAGCAATGTATCAGGCATTTCCCCCTATTTGATGAAGTCAAGGTAGTATAAAGATGGCAGTACTGGGTCTGGAGTTAGGAACACCAGAGTTCAAATCCAGCCTAAGACACTTTGTAGCTGTGTGATCCTGGGCAAGTCATTTAATCTCTGTTTGCCTTAATCCACTGGAGAAGCAGATGGCAAACTACTCCAGTGTCTTTACCAGGAAAATCCCATGGGCAATACTGGACTACTATAGTCATAAAGAGTTGGACACTAATGAACAACAAAAATGTTTTATCAAATAGTAAGTATTTAGTAAATATTTATTGAATCACATTGAAGAGAACTTATATACTGCCTGAGCCTTGCCATCAAAGAGTTCTTATTTTAAAGAAGTGTAAGGTTAGCCCCTTTTCGGGAGTGGTCTTAAGAATGGAAAAAATGGACAATTGCCCATGTGGTATGATTTGAAGAGTTAGGCAAGGCTCTGCTGCCTTCAGTCTGTAATTTTTTTAAACGTTTATTAATATTCATTTTTAACATGGTTACATGATTCATGCTCCTACTTTCCCCTTCACCCCCCACTCTCCCCCCACCCATGGCCAACGCACATTTCCACTGGTTTTAACATGTGTCATTGATCAAAACCTATTCAGTCTGTAATTTTTTTTGTTTTAAATGCTTACCTTTTGTCTTAGAATCAATACTATGTTGGTTCCAAGGCAAAAGAGAGGTAAGGGCTAGGCAATGGGAGTTAAGTGACTTGCCCAGGGTCACACAGCTAAGAAGTGTCTGAGACCATTTTTGAACCCAGGACCTCCCATCTCCAGGTCTAGTTCTCCATCTATTGAGCAATTTAGCCTTCTGCCTCAGTTAGTCATTTAACATAGCATGCCTGCTATGTGTAAAGTCCTGACCAAGCATTGGGAATCCAAAAAATATATAAAAGTCAAAAGACAGTCCCTGTTCTCAAGGGTCTCTCTCCTGTGACATTTGACTCTCTCGAGTGAAATGAGGGGGACAACATGTAAAATCAATGTATACAAACAAAATAAATGGGAGATAATCAACAGACTGTAGGATCAGATATTGGATAAGTAGGAGATAATCAACAGAGAGAAGTGTCTAACATTAAGGGGGATTGGAATCTTCAATTACTCTTTCCCACAGAGACACTAAAATTCTAGACTTAGAGATTATTTCTTTGGCTTAAAGTGGTCCTTTCTCTGTGGTTGTCTACTGAGATACAAACACTTGATTAAGTAATATTTTTCCAGTGATTGGGGAGATTGGACGACATGGTAACCTAGCCGTTTGAAAGGCAGTTTGTACAATAAGGACAGAACTGGATTCGGATCCTAGCTCTGACGCTTACTCACTGTGGAAGTCTGAATTAGTGGCTTACACTTTCCAATGCTATTTCTTCTTCTATCAAATGAGAAGAATCCCCTCAAAACCCCTTTATATCACACCCCAGTCTCCTTTATAGTTGTGCCTTTCATCTGGCTCTCTCCTGTCTACACCAGTATCTTGACCCTCTAGTAATACACCAATTCTTCCTCCAATAGTCACTCTTCCCTTCTACTGGCTCCTTCCCTAATGACCACCAATAACCCAAGACTCCCCCATTCTTTAAAAAACAACAACAAAAGATAACCTTCACTTGCATTTATTATCCTTTCAAGCTTTCACATTATATCTTTCTTCTCTGTCATAAACTCCTATTAAAAAACAAACCAGGGGGACAACTAGACAGCACAGTGGATAGAGTGCCAGGCCTGGAGTTGGGAGGTCCTAGGTTTAAATGTGGCCTCAGATACTTCCCAGATGAATGTGACCCTTAGCAAGTCACTTAACCCCATTTGCCTAGCTGTTGCCCTTCTGTCTTAGAGTTGATATTAGGACAGAAGGTAAGTTTTTAAAAAATCTACAGTCATTTTCTCCATTTCCTGTCCTAGTCCTTTTTCAGACCCTTGCAATCTGAATTCTGACTTCATCAATAATCCTTAGCCAGGTACCATGGATGAACCAGAAAGTTTTTGTTGAAACCATGTGGAAGGAACCAAACAGGAAAGGAAAAGGCAGAGAACAAACATTTATTCGCTTCTCTCAGAGCCTACTATGTGCCAGGCACTGTGCTAAGTGCTTTTTACAAATATTATTTCATTTTTGACCCCACAAGATTGGTGCTCTTAGTAACTCCATTTTATAGTTGAGAAAACTGAGGAAAACAGAGATTGTCGTTGCTGAGATTCACACAATTAGTGTCAGAGACCAGGTTTAAACTCCTGGTACTCTATCCATTGTACCACCAAGCTGGAACCCTTGAGCTCAGCCCAAGAAGTTCCAGAATAGATGATTTGATTGAGACACATCATTCTTGCATGACTCCATCTTCCATATAGCTGTCAATATGATTTTCTTAAAGCAGAGATTTGACCGTCACACTCTCCTGCTCATAAAACATCCATGACTCCCGACAACCTCTAGATCAAATACAAATTCTGCTGTGTGGCATTTAAAGCACTTCACCACCTGACTCCTCTTCCCCCCACACTCTACTGGCCTTTTTGGAAGTTCCTTATATACCATATGCCATCTTTCTCTGGTTTTATAAAGATCTCCTAAGCTTGTAATGAACTCCCTCCTCCCATCTACCCCCAGGCACTACTACTTTCCTTCAAAACTCAGATCAAACAGTATCTTCTTCCCTGAGCCTTTCATTCCCTTCCTTCCCCCCTGCCAACTGCTAGTCCCTTCCTCCTAAAATTTTACGTTGTCTTATCTTTTATGTATACTTAAATAAAAAGTATACTCTGATCTGCTCTGTTAGCACCAGTCTTGTTATATTTTCCCCTCTAGGTTCTCAAGTATCCTGTGGGGCATTGGAAAATCTCTCTACCAAGAGCTCAAGCCCCTACCAGCTATTTCCTCTCTTTAAGGGGAGCATTCAACAGGACCCCCAGCTCCATTTAATGATTTAACATCTAATTAGCTTGTACAAATGGGTACCTACTCCAAAAATATAATAGGAACAAATGTACAAATATTTCCCCTAATACTTTGTGGGTATAATTTCCCATTTACCAATATAATATTAGCAGGGAGGGGATTAGTTTCATAACTGAGCTCAGCTGCTACATAGTAATGGAACCACCAAGTTCACACCCAAAGGTGGCATTCTTGCCAGATGAATCCTTCCATTAGGCTGCGATCCCAAAGGTCACTCCCAAAGATTGAGTCCTTGAACCTTACTCACTGAGCCTCAGGGCATCAATGCTCCACTGGCTGTATGCCCAGCTTCCACCTCCCAGATTTCTGTGCCTCATTTTCCCAGTCTTTGAAACTTCCAGGGATGGAAACTTTACTTTCTTTTCTGAGAATGGAAAACAAACCAAAAAGCCAAGGAGGTCCCATTTTTTGAGGAAGGAATATAGTTGTGGCAGATAAGGAGGGTAAGACAGTGTGACCTTTCCTCTTTAGAGTATAGTTCTTTCACTAGACACTGTGAGTAGCACATTCCCCCAGATA
Source organism: Gracilinanus agilis (assembly GCF_016433145.1). Taxonomy (NCBI): domain Eukaryota; kingdom Metazoa; phylum Chordata; class Mammalia; order Didelphimorphia; family Didelphidae; genus Gracilinanus; species Gracilinanus agilis. Next base: position 163,945,556 of record NC_058131.1, on the reverse strand, counting down.
AAAATACAGAAGGGAGATGGCTAGAGCTGACTCAGACCCTTTTAAAAAGATATCAAGGGAGTTCCAGCTACCCAGCCAATGGAAAAAAAAAAAAAAAAAGACTTCTCCCAACCATGTGGCAAGCCAGCTAGTACCAGTTACATAATGTCCATGGATCATGCTCCATCCTTTCCAAGCCATCATCCTGATTCTCCCAGGAGTAGCTCCTGCCCATCCTCCATGTAGAGATTCCATTTGAGCAAGCCAAAGGGGTCCGTGCATGCGCCATATTGTTAGATGGACGTAGTGTCTTCCCCAACAGAGAGTAAGCTTTTGAGCACAGGGGCTGTTTTGTTTTTCTCGTCTTCTCACCAGTGCTAGCACAATGCCTAGAGTAGGTGTAGCAAATCCTGATGAAGGAGTAATCCATTAAGAAGCTCCCAAGTGGCCTGCCATCTTGGGAGAGGCTCTTAAGTGCCTCATCTACTCCTCGTACCATCCTTGCTTCCTGCCAAGAGATTCACGTCCCTGTAAATACAGGAATGAAAGGTTTCCTGGCCCTGGGACTCAGCGATGGAATGGGGTTTTCAGCGGGTTACACTGACAAATGTAGCTGCTGGCAGTCATTCGTCCCAGGGCTGCCAGCCATAAAATTTTGACCTCCGCTTGGCAGGCCCCACGAGAAGTAGAGAAGGGTGAACACCTTGATTAAGGCAAAAAATTATTCGCTGGAGACTCACCTTGTCTCTCTCCAATCCATTTGTACCCCTCGCCACTCAGCCAAATACCTCTTTGCCCATTAGCAACAGTGTGGAAATCAGCTAAACGCCTGACTGGCAGAACATGAGGAGCAATCTGTCTGAATCACAACTGGAAGCTTTTCAGGAATGCCACTCAGAAATTCTTTTGTCAGTTTTGACAAAACTCTGTCAGCTTTGACAGCCGGGATCAGTAAGCCTCTGAAGCCTTACTTTAGATACTCTCCCACGGCACTGAGCTCTTGAGAAAGCTTCCTTCTTTGCCTGCTCAGGAGTTGGGGAGCTGAAGTTGTGCTCTGAGAACTCTGTGCCCTGACCCTAAGAAGAAAGAGGGATCATTGCTCTATGGAGAAAGCTAACCTCTGCACAAAGCAGCAATGGTTTTGTTTAAGTGCTCCTAATCATTGGAATTTAGGTAGCTCTTTAATCTTGATAAAGCATTTTACATGCATTATCACATCAGAAAGTCTAAATTTCTTTGTACAAGGAGCTAGGTGGTGCAGTGGATAGAGTATGGAACTGGAATCAGGAAGCCTCTTCTTCATGAGTTCAATTCTGGCCTCTGATACTTACCAGCTGTGTGACCCTGGACAAGTCACTTACTTAACCCTGTTTGCTTCTATTTCTCCTTTAAGATGAGCTGGAGATGAAAATGACAAACCACTCCTCTATCTGTGCTAAGAAGACTCCAAATGGGGTCACAAAGTTAGACACCATTGAAATAACAACAAATTTATTTGTCTACTTGATCTCTTTATCCTATTTGGTAGATATTGTGGTGCAGATATTTTCAGGGTGATCTTGCCAAGTTTATTTATCATGAATATGTTCCTATGAGTTCATCTATGTATTTTTAATTTGTAAAGATATTTTACCAATTACACATAATAACAATTTCCCACATTCGTTTTCTGAAGTTAAATGATAGAAATTTTCTTCCCTCTCTCCCTTCCCTCCTCCTTCCCAGAACTGGTTAGCAATTTGATCTGGATTATACTTGTAATTATCATGCAAAATATTCCCTATGAGTTCAAATCCTACCTCAGACACCTACTAGTTGTGTGACCCTGAGTAAATGACTTAACCTCTCTCAGCATCAATTTCTGTAAAATGGGAATAATTATAGTACCCACCTCTCAGGGTTACTATGAGGATCGAATGAGTCAAAATATGTAGAGTGCTTCCCAAAGGTTCAGTTGCTATGTAAATGTTAGCTATTATTATCATTGTGATGATGATGTTGACCAAATGTTGCATGAAATGATATTTCTTGGAGCCACTGGATACATAAAATAGCTTCACCAATTTCTTTATTGGCTTCTCTTTCCTTTTAGATAAAATTTCCCTTGGTCTTCTGGCTTCTTTTATATTATACCAAGAATATTAATATTGACATGATTTAGTCATTTTAGTAGTTAATATTTAGGCGGTTTCTCCACTCATTGGTCATAGAATAAGGAGCTCACATTTATAATTCCAACAACTAAGTTGATGATTATAGATAATTAAAACACGACGTGGTCCTTCGCTTCTCTGCCCTGTCTTGCAATGCTGTCCCATCCTCATTTGCAGGAGCAGAAGGAGGTTATGCAGGATGGAAGGTGATTTTCTTTATTTCATGGCCAAAGAATCCATTGACAAGTGACAAGCTTAGAGGTGATGACCCTGTCTATACTTGGGCTGCTCAGTCTATTGCTCAGAATAGATTGTACTCAGAACCTTTTTATCTTGATAGAGACTGCCAGAACTTGTGTTCCCTCCTTACTAAAGCATTTAGTAAATACTTTTTCATTCATTCATCAATGAGATTGAATTTGTGTTTTGGAGAAGCTTTTAGTAGCTTCGCAATAATCCTATAGAGACTGTTGATTATTATCCTAATTTTATAGATGGAGAAGCTGATGTTCAGAAATGTTATATGACTTACTTGTTTGTGGTTACACAGATCCTAAGGCGATGGCAAGATTTGAACACAAGTATTTTTGATTCCAAATCTGCCAGTTTATCCAACTATACCACATTGCCTAGCCTAAGAACACTAATTCCATACATTTGTGCGTTCCTGTGAAATAGACACAATAAGTGGCACTTTATAACTGTTTTAAAGCCCTTTACTTTGCTTGATTGATGAGGAAGAGGTATTTGACTCATTCTTCTTGGTCCTTGAGGGAAGAACTAGGAGCCATGAGTGGAAGCAAAGAGAAGCAAATTTTAACTCAATATAAGGGAAAAAATCCTAATTATTAGACATGTCCAAAAGTAGAGTGAGGTTCCCAGTCACTTTTTGAGTGGAGGTTGGATAACTGCTGGTCAGAAATGTTGCAGTGATGCTTCAGATGGGGCTTGTAGTAGGTGGTTTCTGAAGCCTCTTCCAACTCTGTTTCTGTGGTTCTAGCACATTTACAAAGTATTTGCATGTTTAGTATCTCATCTGATGCTCATAACAATCTTTTGAAGTAAGTTGTATATCACTATGATAACAAAGGAAGAAGCTAAATTTCAGAAAGGTTTCATTATGTATGTAAGGTCACATGGCTCATTAGTGGCAGATGCAGGACTAGAACTCAAGTATTTTGATTCTTACACCATTTATCTTGTTGTTATAGCTCTTTCTTTTTTAAAAACTTCTTTCTGTCTTAAAATAAATACCATGCACTGGTTCTAAGACAGAAGAGTGGTAAGGGCAACGCAATGGGGGTTAAATGACTTGCCCAGGGTCTCACGGCTAAGAAGTGTTTGAGGTCAAATTTGAACCCAGGACTTCCCATCTCCAAGCCTGGCGCTCTATCTAATTAACCATCTAGCTGCCTGCCATTATAACTTTTTATTGTTCTTATTGTTTGACTCTTTAGTGAACTACTGGTATTACAACATAGTAACTTAGAAGATTGTTTGAAGGGCACTAAGAAGTCAAGTGACTTGCCAATGGTCATATGAGTATTATGTGTCTTGAACCCAGGTCTTCCTAATTCCTCTGCTAGCTCTCTTGAGTATGTGACTAGAGAGATTCATTTTTATTACACCATTATTACAAAAATGCTTCATTTTTATTACTCTATTCAGACTTAAAATGATGTTTCAGGGAAAGAATTTGCTAGATGGAGTGATTAAGGGTAAAGAAACCATGAGCCCAAAACAGCCTTTGGAAAGGAAGAATAAAATGCACTCCACAAACCTAACAGATGTTTAAACTGAATAACCAATTGCAAGTATGAAAGAAATGCATGATGTGCCTGGTATTTGTAATTTAGTTAAGTCCTTGATAAATTTCCCAGAGTTTTTCAAGGCCAATGTCAATTTGGCAGAATTGTGTCTAGCAAAACAGATAAAATTACCTTTTTATCCCTTGGTCCTCTAACATACTTGAGTTCAGAATCCTGTCTGTAACTGACTTGCTAGTTTACTCTCCTTAGATAAAGTTACTTACTAATTCAGACTCAAATTCAGCTAGATTGTTGGTAATCTACTGAAAAGATGACAAAATTAGTGATGGTAGGACCAAGAGGAAAATTTGAAAATTCTCTAAGTCTAAGGAGTCTCTGAGCCAGGAATCTCTAAAGTTCGATGGCATGATTCAGTGAGAAATTCCCAATTGTGGAGTTCAAAGAGAGAGGCAAGGAGAGAAATTGAGGGAAAAAAAAGGATGTGGGATAGGAAAAAACAACCTATTTAAAGAAGTAGGAGCCTTTCTGCATACTACATCAAGAGTGTTGGCTGTATTACATTATAAACCTAACTGATACTAGAACATACCATACCCAAATTAACTATGACATATAATATTGCTTAAAGCTCAATTCAATAAATATTTCAGTTCTATGTACAGTACACTGTGCTAGTTTAACTGCTAGGTGGCATTGGTAGCCACCATCCTGATCCTGTTTAGCAAAAAAACCACATTGGCCTTAGAAATCCCATACCCATCATCTTTGATGTGTGCATTCATTACATTGGTCAGAAATACTAAAAAAAATATGTCTTTGTATTTACTGGAGAGTTGGTGATCTTTTATCTCCTACTCTGCCCATCTCTTTGGGCTATGTTAAGGGGGAAAAAGGAGTTTTATGGGTTCAATATATGAAAAGATGGTCGCCAGAGGATTGAACTATTATCAATCCTCAATTAAGAATAATCTCAAGGGGGCAGCTGGGTAGCTCAGTGGATTGAGAGTCAGGCCTAGAAATGGGATGTCCTAGGTTCAAATCCGACCTCAGACACTTCCCAGCTGTGTGACCCTGGGCAAGTCACTTGACCCCCATTGCTCACTCTTACCACTCTTCCACCTAGGAGCCAATACACAGAAGTTAAGGTTTTAAAAAAAAAAAAAAGAATAATCTCAAATCAAAATTGACTTTTATGGAAGTTTATTTACAATTAAGAAGAGAGAGGGGAAATAAGAAAATAAGAATCTAACCCAGTAGGTAATTTACTACGATCCTCTAATTAATCCAGGTAGATCTTAACCCTCAGCCAAGAGTCAGATGGCCAGAGGCCCGGAGGTGAATGAAGCAAAACTTCATTCACAGAGTCTTATTAAAAGAAGTTTCTTAAGAAACTTCAGGAAGATTCAGTCAGTCTTTAAACTCACTAAGTGGAATTCAAAGAAAATATTTAAAGCAGTCTCACCAGGGTCTCAGCGTTCCAGCACTCCTCCATGAACCAGAAGAGGTCCATCACCAGACGCCCTCTTCAACCAAAGACCTCTCACTCACTCTGCTCCCTCTTTTTAAAGGGGTCACTTATACGCCACTTCCTGTGCCTTCCCCTAGCTTATGTGCCCAATCACAATAGACACTTCTCATAGACTGCCAAGGGGCAGGTCAGTCGATACTGATTCATCATTCACTATAGCACACTTGGGTTAGGACCTCCCAGAATTTGGAGGTGCTCTCACCTTTGCTGATTAAATCTAAAGATGGGCAGGGTAAACTTAATCTAATTATCACAGCTAGTACCAATTAATTACCTAGAGATGTGTGAATTTATACAATTGGTATATCCCCAAGATCCCGCCTAGTAAGAAATACCAACTCCTCCTTAACTAGACATATTTTAGGGAGTCTTCCTCATGAGACCTAAGCATTATTGCACTGACTCTTTACAGAAACAGACAAACATACTTCAGAGTTTTTTACCCTTGATATAAAATCAAGCAAATAGGCAGTCTGTAATAACAACAAAGCAATATTATAACAAAAAAATCTTCTAAGGGGTTACATATCCTTTATATTGCTACACCCCAAAAGTCTCCAGGAAGCACAGAAGTTACTACAAGCCTATAAATGTATATTTCAGTAATTTTTCAAGTGGGCAAAGAACACAGTCTAAAACTCAATGCTAAACTTTCTCCTACCAGATTGAATCATCAGATAAAGACAAAGAAATGCTGAAAGAACTCCAGACCTGAGATTTATGGCACAGGGGCCATAGACTCAGCATCTGGGCTGACTTAGGAGAAGACAAAAGTCTTGTGAATGGTGCTTTTCATGATCTCAGCTATCTGGTTAATAGGAACATCCACCATTTTGTGGATGAAACTAGCTTGTTACTTGTGAAACAAAAAGGTTAGACCCAATGACTAATCCTGGCAAGGAGAAGCCTGCTACTGCCATGTCAACCTGTTGTCACTCTCTGTCCTTTACCAAGGGGCCCTCTACTACCATTTTCTTGTCATTTCCTGTAACTACCTTCTGTTTTGCTCTCCTTTCCAAAGATCTACAACTCTGTAATGAGAGGTAGAAGTCGAGTAAGTTATAAAGCCAAGGGCATTATATCAAGTTCTGTGATATAAAGATAAAAATTAAATTATCCCTGCCTTTAAGAAATTTATACAGAAGTTTATACAGAGCTCCATTACAGTTCTGATATATCATGAGTCAATTAGAAATTAAGTGGTAATTTTGGGGGAGTTTTGCAGAAGCTGCAGATGACACAGAAAAAGTTTAGAAACTCAATAATGCATAAAATATATGGATGGTATTGTTTAATATCAATATATTTCATCTTTTTATACCATACATATGCCTAATTTTAAAGTTTGCAAAAAGACCGTGAAAGCCAAAAAGATCTACTCAGATTTTCCAGATCTCAAGGCACCATGCCCCTAACCCACACAGTGTGGAAGGGACACTTGTATTTTTCTAGGGGCAGAATGGATAAAATAGGTACACATGTAACAATAATATTGATGATGGTGGTGCTTCTGCTGCTAGCAACAAAAAGAACTGGCATTTTTATATCACTTTAAGGTTTCCAATGTGCTTTTCATCTATTCTCTCACTTGATATTCCCAGGTAGATACTGTTATCCTCTTCTTATAGGTGAAGAAACTAAAGCTAAGACAGTTTAATTGACTTGCCCAGAGATAACACAATTATTAAGTATGTGAAGCAGGATTTGAACTTGGGTCTTCTTGACTCTAAGACCAACATTCTATCCACTCTGCCAACTATACAACTATTGAAAAGAAGTAAAAAATGATTTCAAGAAGCAGACGGTTCTAATAGCAAGACTTATCAGAGAAAGTCTCAGGATAGAAGCTGTCAGCTAAGCTGTGTTTTGAAGGAACCTCATGATCATCTGAGTCAGAGGTGATGAGAGTACATTTCAGTCACGTAGGATCACTTCTGAGGCTCCGAGAGCATACAGCTATGGGTACAGTTTGACTGGAGTGGAGGATATGAGAGGAATCCTGTGAAATAAGACTGGAAAGGTTACTAGGAGCCAGACTGTGAAGGCTTTTAAATGTCAGGCAGAGAAACTTGTATTTTATTTTAGAGGCAATAGGAAGTGATTAAAGACTTTGAACAGGGCGGCTGCATTGTCAGATCTTTGATAATGTTAATATGACAATTATATGGAAGATGTATCTGAGAGAGTAAAAACAGGATACAGGAAAGCCAATAAGGCATCCACTGTGCTAGCTAGGTCAGAGACGATGGGGTCCTGCTCTAGCACAGAGGTCAGGTGAATAGAAAAGAGGGGCAGGCGAGAGAGGCCTTGAGGATGCAGGGTTAACAAGATGTGACATCTATTGGCTATTGGGGTTGAGTAAAATGAAGCATCCTGGATGACTCCACAGCTAACATCTCAATGACTGGAAGGAGAATCCATAAAAATACAGAAATTTAAGGAAAGGATGGGTTTGGGGGAAACAAGTTCTATTTTAAGCATGTCGAGCTTTAAAAACCCATGAGATATTGGGGTAAAGATTCCATCAGGTTATATGTTATGTGACTTTCAGCCTTAACGTAAATAAATTTCCCCCTGAAATTACCTTGTATTAACTTTGCATAGATTATAAATGTATGCATATATAAGATACATGGGTATGTGTAAATATATTTTTAATATAAATATTACATATATACATTCACTGATGCATATGTTGTTTCTTCTTTCTATATGTACACACAATTACATATGTATGTGTTGTTTCTTATTATATAAATAATATAGTTAATGGAATTGGATTATATTGTGTTATAATATAATTATATGATATAATAATATATAACATTATATAATATGTATTATATTATATGTAACTATATTCTATAGTAATATGTAACAATATGTAACACTATATTCTGTATATTATATAACAATATATAAAATTATATAATATTTATACTAATATAATATAACTTGCATATACATATGTTATTTCTCCTAAAATAAGAATATAGAAGCATCTTGAGAGCAAGGATTGTTTCATTTTTGTCTTTGTATTCCTAGCAACCAATACAGGGCCTACACATGGCAAGTGCTTAGGAAATGCTTGTTGATTGAGATAAGTTGAAAGAAGGAAGATTAGGCAAAATGGTACATAAAGTAAAATTACCAACAAATATCTTGCAGTGTAACAGAATTATATATTTCTGTTCCTGTAGTACTGATGGTGGCAATGAAATCTGAGATGAGAGGGATATTTGTGTTGGTGAAAAGAGTGTACGTGTGTGTGTGTGTGTGTCCTGAGTAAATTTAGCTCAGAAGAGGGTGGAAGGGCAATCTATAGAAAGACAGCAGGATAGCACGTAATTAGAAGTTGTGAATCTCTGGTTTGTCTGCATGTTCAGGATTGATGGAAGAAATGAAATTTTCCCATTTTGAAAGGAGAGGCAAAAATAATGATGATTAGGCAAAATAAAATGCAAGGTTGTTGAGATATACAATCAGTTCCTGAAATTGAGATGACATCAATAGGGAATACAGCTATGATAAACAGAGAAAGTCACATCAATCCAGGTAGATTCAAAAAGTGGATTTCCTTTTGTGGTGGGTTTCTACTTGTCTACAGTGACCCTTTTCTAGATTATCAGGGAGGAAAAAAACCTCTCCTCTGTTCACTGATTTGCTTATTATTTTCTTCCTGTCATATTTCTTTTGCATGCCCGACTCTCAGCCCATGTGGGAGTCTAGTTTCCCCAAGTGACATAAAGGGTATATGTTGATCCCCCCATCCCCACATGTATCCATGGAACTAATCCACAAAAGCAAATTTTATATGTAATTGAAGTGCTAAAACATTATTTATCTTAATTATTTCTGGTAAAAATCTCAGAACTCATAGACTTAAAAACAGACAAACCAGCTTGTGGGATCATGTGTTAATTAAAAGTCAGTGGACTGTGAGCGAATGAGGGACTCAGGATATAATACTGGATCTGTGAAAAATTTGGGGGCAATTCAGAAGTTATTTTGCTTACTTCTGTGTTTATGGCTTTGTTCCCCAGGCTTCAGTTCAAAGGAAATCTGACCTCAGAATGAATGGATTTTTTCCCTTTCTTCTCTTTCTAAGATTGCTTTCCTTTTCTTCAGTAGCAAATGGTACTGAAGCAAATTACTCACAGCCAGTGCTTCCCCTTTGTACTTATCACCTTCTGCCTTCTATCATAGTTATTTGGGTAAAATGACTTTTCCATCTCTTAATGGACTGTAATTTCTTTGGCACTCTACCTTCCACCCAAAATGATCTACTTGCAATTAATCATACACAGCATTCCATCTCCCAGCATTTCTAGGCACTAAGGGACAGATTGTCCCTTGTCCCTCAGTGCCTGGAAATGCTGTCCCTCTTTACCTCCAACTCTTGGAATATATAGCTCCCTTCAAGGCTAAGCTCTATTTGCCACCCACTGCATGAGACCTTTCCAGGGCCCTCCACTTCTCAGTGCTCACTCTTTTAAAATTATTTTGCATTTACCTTGTGCATTATTTGTATTTACTTATTTCTCCCATTGAGTGCAAGCTCTTTTGCCAGCAGGAGCTATTGTACTTGTACACAGTAATAATAATAGCATTTATTTAGTACTTTAAAGTTTGCAAAGCATTTGCAAATATCTCATTTGAACCTCACAAGAACTCTGAGATATAGATGCTATTATTATTCCTATTTTGTTGTTGTTCATCCTTCATTTTCAAAAAGGACCCATAACATCACAGGGTAATGACTTGTATGTGAGGTGGATTTAAGTGAAAAACACAGTTGCATAAAGTCATCAGCCTCACTCTCTCTTTTTGTGTCATCAAACTCCAGGGGCAAGACAAAAGTCAAGATGACTAGTTAAGGGTGGGGGGAGGCAGGACAGTGAGGTAATGCAGTGGATAGAACACAAGGCCTGGCATCAGGACTTGGTTCAAATGTGGCCTCTGATGCTTCCTAGCTATGTGACCCTGGGCAAGTTCACTTAACCCCAATTGCCTAGCTTTTGCTGCTCTTCTGTCTTAGAATTGATTCTAAGATGTAAGATAAGGAAAGAAAGAAAGAAAGAAAGAAAGAAAGAAAGAAAGAAAGAAAGAAAGAAAGAAAGAAAGAAAGAAAGAAAGAAAGAAAGAAAGAAAGAAAGAAAGAAAGAAAGAAAGAAAGAAAGAAAGAAAGAAATAGAGAGAGAAAGAAAGAGAGAAAGAGAGAGAGAGAGAGAGAGAGAAAGAAAGAGAGAAAGAGAGAAAGAAAGAAAAAGAAGACTGGTGATGGTGGCTTGGAATGAAGTGGATGACCTTGGCTTCTATGATATTTGACCAAGCTCCAAGCCTATATCCCTAGCACCTGCTTCATGGCCTTTGGAACAAATTGTTCTCATCCTCCCATCCTGCTGGGGGAAGTCTTCACATACCTGGAAGAGATACCTTGCCAACTCACTGATGGGTGAGGCCTGTCCATGAACCTCTACCTGGTTTAAGAAGTTTTTACCAGAGTGCGGCTGTGGTACATGTTACAGCTTTTTGGAGCCACAGAGGAGAGAAGTGGACACCAAAAGAGGAAAGTAGACCAGAAAAAGGCTTGGCAAACACTTACACCAGAGGTATTCCCTCCATGCCCCAAACATATTTCCATTTTACAACTGAAGAAGCAGAGGCAAACAGATGTTATATGTCTTGCTCAGGGTCACACAGCTGGTAAATGTCTGAGGCTACATTTAAGTGAAGGTCTTCTTTACTCCAAGTGTGGTATTCTATCCACTGAGCCACCTAGCTGTCTCTAGGATAGACATGTAATAAATGCTTTTGGTGTGAATTGGATTATTTCACCTTAGCATCCCTAGTGAGTAAGCACATTGTATGTAGTACATACAAATAGGAGATGTTTAATAGGAATTTGTCGCATTGAAGGGAATGCTTTTTCTTTTCTGAAAAAGGGATCTTCTTGCTATCATAGGAAGTCACTTGTCATTGGCAAAAACTTCTCTAGGACCACTTATAGATTTAGCTGCTACTGAAAACCACTGCTTTCAAGAGCTCAGAGCTGCTGCTGAGAGCTGCTAATTTGTTGGGCAGGCACACAGGGCTCCATGCCAGCTTTGCCTCCCTTATAATAATCTCTGCTCTTTCTCTCTAAGAGAGTCTTGGCTGCATCTGTGGAAGACCAAGCCCCTTGTTGGTCTTCTCTTTTGCCATTTGTACTTGGATCAGTTAGTTTTTACCACGTTCTCAGTTTCTTGAAGAAACATAAGTGTATACAAGTGAAGAATTAGAAAATGAATGGAAGTGGTAGGGTTGGGGTGGGACAGGTTGGGATGGAGCTAACCACTCCTGGGATTTCTTCTTAAGATGCTAAGAAGGGACAGCTAGGTAGCTTAGTGTATAGAGAGTCAGACCTAGAGATGAGAGGTCCTGGGTTTAAATCTGATCTCAGATACTTTCTGGCTTTGTGACCCTGGGCAAGTCACTTAAACCCAATTGCCTAGCTCTTGCTGTTCTTCTGCCTTGGAACCAATACTTAAAATTGATTCTAAGAGAGAAGATAAAGATTTTTTAAAAAGATGCTAAGAACCTAGTTGATGCATGAAGATATGCAATCTTAATAAGCATGTCTCCTTCTACACATGATACAATATTATATGGTGGGAAATGTAGGGTATCAGAGGTCAGAGGACTCAGCCTTGGATTTTGATCCTTCTGTTTCCAAGATACAAGACTCTGGGCCTCCATTTCCTATCTGTCAAATTAGAGGATCGGGACTGATAATTCCTAAGGTCTTCTCCAGCTCTAAATTATGGGATCTTTTTATCCTAACTATTCTCATGGGCAGATAACTGGAACGTGGACTAGCGCAAAGAAAGTCAAGAGGAGGATAAATAAATATTCTTTCAGTATGTGAAGGGCTCAAGGCTCATTGAGATACAGATTTAAAGATGTGTTCAGTTTCTAATTAACAAGTACAAAGTACTCCAAAAGTCTATTAAGGCTTAAAATGGCACCAAGACTTTGGGGACACCCTGTATACTGAATTTTTATTGTGACTTTAACATTCTCCCAACACATAAGATAAAACATAAGATATCTATTATATCTACAATGTATATTATGTTTGTATTTATATGTACGTCTGTATGTACATACATGTGTGTAGATATATACATATATATGTATACATACACGCACTTACCTGGACCATAAGCACTTTTCTCCATTCATAGGTCAGGGCATGGAAGAGTATAAAAAAGTGTAAAATAAAGGACCTTCCACAAGAAGTTGAGTCTACCGTGGTAGATAAGACATACATGTCTATTATGTATATATAAAGATATCATATATATTATGTGTATGTGCATTTATCCACACACTATATATATATACAATCTATTATATGTGTGTCATATATACATTATCTATAAACATATGATCTATCATAGGTGTTGTCATGATTAAAATTCCCTGGAGGCTGTTTTTATTTTTAAAATATTACTTTATGAATGGATGGCTCAAGAAAATCTAACTAGCCAATGGACTCCCTCATTGTCTGAAAAGATGCCACAGAATTCCAGAGGAGCAGGAAAAGATGAGACGGGAGCTTGGCTAGACCAGAGAGAGCAGAGGCTTAAGCTCAAGCAAGTAGACGGAGGGCAGAAGAGAGGGGCCAAAGAGCAAGCCTCTGGGCAGGTAGGCAAGAGAGCTGAGTGAGCCCCAAAGCAAGCTGACTTCCCGTCAGGCAAGCCAATAGGTGCCTCTTGGGACATCATCCTCCAGTCCCTCCCCAGGACAGCCCAAGGAGTTTCTGATTGGAAAATAGGCACCCAGAAAGTGGAATTAGAGACCAGAACTCTTCAATCCAAGGAAGGAGAGTTTTCCAAAGATGCCAAGAGATTCAACAGGAGGCTGCCAGGATGACTGCAATAGTGCACACTTCCCAACATGGCAGCTGCCTAACCTACTCTATTACTGAGAGAATTCTTGTTTACAAATGAAAAGGAGCAAGTCTCCAACCTGCCAGCAACAAAAGCCAGCTGGGGTCCCCCTGTTGGGGACCACCCAGTCTCATAACTTGAGAGTGAGAGTATTTTGTAGTTTAAAAATTAAACTCTTCTTGGGGGCCAAAGGAAAAACTATTTCTCAAAAGTATTCCAATCCAATATTAATTTTCCATGGTATGTAATATGTAATTATGTATATGTGTATGTGTGTGTATTGGGTGGGTAGGTGGTAATGTTGATAGGGTATGGCTCCAAGAGTCAAGAAGACCTGAATCCAAATCTGGCCTCAGATACTTCCTTACCGAGTGGCCCCAAGCAAGCCACTAAATTCTCCTAGTCTCAGTTTCCTTATATTTTAAAAATGAGCTGGAAAAGGAAATGGAAAACTATTCTAGGATCTTTGCCAAGAAAATCCAAAATGGGGCCACGAAGAGTCACACATAATAGAAACAACCAAACATTTGCATCATAGATGTATGTATGTGTGGGTATAATATGTACACAGAGAAAGAGAAAGAGGGAAAGAGAGGGAGACAGACAGACAGACAGAGAAGAGGGTGGGACAGCTAGGTGGTAAAGTGGATAGGACCACTTTTCAGAAATTTTATAGTAGAGATTCCTATTGAAATAAAGGACCTATGGAAATCTGAGACCCTTTAATTCAGACATAAAAAATAATAACAAAGGCTATAGAAGAGAGCTAGAGTTCTATGTTCATGAGTTACTGGGCAAAGTTTCACAGAGAAGGGAACAGGATCTTAAATAAAGGTTGGGAAAGTAGGGATGGTAAAACTAAGAAAAGACATTTGAGTCGCAGGTATTGACAAAGGGATAGGGATGAAAATGAGCCTAGGGTAGGTTTTTGTGTGGGGCAGCTGGGTGGCACAATGGATAAAGCGCCAGGCCTGGAGTCAGGAAAACTTGAGTTCAAATCTGACTGTAGACATTTAATAACTATGTGACTGTGGGTAAGTCACTTCACCCTGTTTGCCTCAGTTTCCTTATCTGTAAAATGAGCTGGAGAAGGAAATGACAAATCACTCCAATACCAAAAACAAAGAGTCAGACACAATTGAAATGACTGAACAATAACAACAAAGAGACATTGAAGAAGCTGATCCAATTAGACCAAAGGATTCATACTCATAGTGAAAGACTAGATTAGATGAAGTATGAAAGGCCTTCAATGCTGTAGGGAAATTTTGACTTTGTAAAGAAGAGAGAAGTCAGTGAAAGATTCTAAAAAGGTGGATAAGGGCAGCTAGGTGGTTCAATGGAGAAAGAACCAGGGCTAGAGATGGGAAATCCTGGGTTCAAATGTGGGCTCAGATACTTCCTGGACAAGTCACAACCTCACTTACTGTGATTCTGCTTTGGAACTGATATTTAGTTTGGATTCTAAGACAGAAAGTAAGGTTTAAAAAAAAAAGGAAAAAGAAGAAGTACATTTTTGTTTTGGTCTTTGTATCCTCAGCACCTAGCATGGAACCTTATACATAATCATTGAGTTGAATTGTGGCCCTGAATCGTGTGTCATAAATTCAGAAAAAGCCATTTCCTTTAATGCCAGTGCTTTCCCTCTGAGATTACCTCCAGGCTTTCCTGTGTATATCTCTTTGTACCTAGTTATATATGTGTTGTCTCTTCTATTAGCCTGTCAGTTCCTTGAGACTGGGAACCGCTTTGGCTTTTCTCTGTATCCCCAGGGCTTCGGTGCTTAATAAATACTTGCTGGCATCTTGACTTGAACCTTCTCTTCTTCCCCAGGGCATGTCAGAGGCCAGAAGGCCCTGATACCAATAAACCACAGCGTGGCTAATGACTATATGGATAAGCGAAAGCTGATGGTCAAATATATGACCCCTTGTAGCTGAGAACAAAACAGGGAGATCTTAAGAAAAAAGTTTGGGTTCAGTTTCTTTGCCAGGCTGAGATTCAAAGAGAGTCTTGCATTTAGGAGAGAGCTGCAAACTGTGTGAAAAGCATCAGAATTGGACTACACAAAAAGTACTAACAGATGAACGTTTTGTGGGCAACAACCTGCCTATCTCACTATCACTATATGCTCTAAAAGCTGGCCCGCCTCAATCTCCTTTCCAAACTCTGCTCGGTACACTTTTCTTCTATTTAGTGGTAGACAATCCTCTCCTACCACACATGCACGAATTTTCATCATACCAGATAATACCAAATATGAGACTCCATAGATCCCAGAGTGCTTTGCCTAAGGAATTTTCTGGGTGCTGAGCACTGAATGGCGCTCCTGATTATTGATTTATATAGATTCTTGAATGCTCGTTTCAGACATTGGCTCAGAGATTTAAAGCTGGGGGTGGGGGACCTCAGAGATCATCTAATCCTCCCACCTCATTTTTCTGGTGGGGAAAAGCTGAGACCTGAGCTTGGATTAGGTGCTTTACCTTCTGTTCTTTCTGTTTTATCCATGGTTTACATAGTACTTGGGTGGTCTATAAAAAGGGACCAAATAATTTGTGAAAGAGGAAGCTGGGTGTATGGGTGGCATCCATGGAGGCACCATATCTTTTCATATATTAAATGCCACTATTTATATTTATTCTCTCCCTGATAGGGTTCAAGGATGAGTATGTTCACTTTTCTAAAGTCTCTAAAGTATTTGTAAGGCGATGGAAGCAATGACTCCCACTCTAAATGTGTGCTTTCTAGTTAGGAAGTGTGATTTTTCTCAAGAGCACTTAATTCAATTAAAAAAGGAGCTACACTTTTGGCAGCAAACCCAAGGATTGTAATGAGATGAAATAAGAATGCTGAGGCCAAGAACATTATGTGGATTTATGGTATTCCTTTGAAGTCTTCATGAATCCATTCATTAAGCAATTCATTGGCACACTGGGGTTGTGTGTGTGGGGGGAGTTCTTGACATGGTCTAACTTTGTTCCAGAATTGGTTGCTATTGGGGGGGGGGAAGCACCCAAAATAGCATGATTTTTCTCTAGGTTTTCTCCCCACCCAATATTTTCAAAATAAAAGCTTCTCCCAGCCCCCAGCCCACAACCCTGCTCTGCCCCCCCACACACACACACATACACCCTCCACCTTTTAGTGGAATGATCTCAAATCATGAAGGTTTGAGTTGTTTCCATCCCTGATATTCTGCTCTTGCATGTGGCTGGTTGTTCGTGTTTCATATTCTTGACTCATATTTATAACAATTGACATTTTTATAACAGACAGGTGCCAGAGGTCCTGGAGACCTCAGTTTGAGAGAATGTCGTGCAGTTACTATCATATGGTAGCCATCACATATCCCCCTCCCTGCACCATTTTGGAGAACCCAGAGAAGGGGAAGCATTTTGCAGAAAGAATATTTTAAGAGTGGGGTCACCTGCTAAATTACTTTGGAAGTTGAGATACTTTCAAAAGAAGCCTATAGGGACACCATCCCATCTGTTAAATGCCATATGGGACTCGATCTCCCCCCACTTTATTGCATAATGTTTTTAAAACCACATGTTCGTTCAGCTGTTTCTCATCAGTTTTGTTTTGTCTCCATATAAACACATATATACATAAAGTAAAACAATTCAGTTAAAAGAAGAAACCTTTCTCAAAGGACCTCTGCAATCGCTTTTACACATATCTCTGTAAAGTTAAGTTTACTCATCTTTATTTTTATTAAAATATTCAGCAAGTCACTAAAACATCATTTTAGAGCTCTGCTTTTGGGCTTGCCCCCTCCTTTTTCTCCCTCTCTTTCCCATTCTCTCTTCTTCTTTTAATCTTTTTGTATTCCCCAAAGCAAAGAGTGTAACTGGTATTTTGCAAATGGTAATAATAATCGAGGGGAAAAGACATTTTTAGGGAAATGTAAGAAGAGAAGACGAACCAGTCGCAGGTTGAGGGAAGAGAACAAGCATTTATTAACTGCCTACTATATTATATGCCAGGCATTACGCAAAGCTCCTGCCAAATATTATCTCATTTGATTCTGACTTGAAGTCTAGGGATGGCAAATGGACAGCCAGAATGCTCTCTTGGTATGAGGTTATGGTAGGAGAAAGCTGGGTTATCCTCGAGCCTGCTGTCCCCTGTGGTGAACTAATGGAAGAACATGGACAAGAGCCACACAAAGGATGAGTAAACACGCATGGTTTGTGAGCTGTATCATTGGAGAGGACATCCAAATTGATAATATCAGAGACCCTTTGGAGTGTTTAAGTAATAGAGACCCAGTATTTTTGGCGGAAAGTTGAAGGGAAATGTAGTGTAAAGAGCACCAGGCTGGATGTGGTAGGATGTTCCTATGGTCCCTGATAATGCAAAGGCCCCAGCTAATGGGATACTTGAGCTCTGGACTTCTGAGCTGTAGTGGGCTAAAACCAGCAGTGTGCTAATAAATGTTTAACAATGGGCTCTCCAAAAAAAAGTATACTTAGCACACTTTTAAATTTAATATGCATTATCGTCATTTTCTTCATCATGTTCTTAAGCCTAGACAATCAACAAAACAAAAAAACAAACCCTGATTTGTAGCTTTCTGAGGTATAAATGCTTATAGTGAAAGTTTAACAATTAACTCTTAAGAATCAGTCTAGCTCAGTGATGGGCAAACTATGGCCCTCAGGCCAGATGTGGTCCCCTGAAATGTTTTACCTGCTGCATGACATTATTCCTAACCTGATGAATATAATGAGTAGGATACAATACAATGAAACTTCTTAAGAGTTGCCTTAGAAACAGACTGACAGATGAGCATTTCCTTTCCTTTGGCCCCCTCTTTAAAAAGTTTGCCCATCACTGGTCTAGCTGGTTCCATTGTAGCACTGGAAACCCACAGTGTCCACCCTAAATCTGGCATCAATTTGGGAATAAGTTGCCTAGAGAAAGGCAGACCAATCCACATCAGAAATGAAGCCAGGCCAAAGCTTCTCTGTTTTTGTTGTTCAGTCATGCCAGACTCTGTGACCCTCTTTGGAGTTTTCATGACAGAGATACCAGCAGTGTTTTGCTATTTCCTTTTCCAGTTCATTTTCTAGATGAGGAAACTGAGGCAAACAGGGCTGCTTTACTTGCCATGGGTCGTGCAGCCAGTTATGGATCTGAGGCTAGATTTGAATTTACAAATATGAATTTTCCTGACTCCAGCTCTATTTATTGTACCCCTTAGCTGCCCACCAGTAATGGAATGAACCACGACTGAACTAGTGTACTTCCAGCCTGGGAAAGATAGGTAATAGGGAGTCGTAGTCTCAAAGAAAGGCATTGGATTTGGAATTCAAGGACCCGAGTTCAGCTTTTGGCAGTATAATCTTGAACAAATTACTTCATCCTCTGTTCTTAGATTCCACATCTATAAAAAACAGTAATTGGACTGGAAGATCTCTTATGTTTTCTTCCAGGTTATGATCCTGGGTTGTATTTAAATGCCAGACAAATCTCGCTGAGGATAGATGGAATGAGAATGGGCAAGAAGTTGTTTAGAACCCATTGAGGCTCTCGCCCTCAATATTGACTTGCTCCTGTTAATGTGCCTGTTCAGTCAGCTGTTACCTTACGGTGAGCTGTCTTGTTATTCGTCTGTGGTTAGTGCCAAAGAAGCTGGGACATTTGCCAACAACTTCCACTTAACCAAGGGATGCAGCACCCACATAAGCATGGGGCCACCGTGACATCCCCTTAAAGGAGAAGTTCCCAACCTTTGTTGTGTCATAGCCTCCTTTGGCAGTCTGATGCAATCTATGGACTCATAATGTTTTTAAATAGATAAAATAAAATACATAGGATTACAAAGGAAACCAATTATGTTGAATTATAGCAATAAAAATATTAAACAATCTGAAAACTTCGTACATCCCAGATTGAATCCCTGCCTTAATGGGGAAAAAAAAGAGCAGGTAGCCAGTAGAAATTAAACATAGACTTTCCAACAAAGATAGGAAATTTAAAAAGAATCTAAGATGGGGCAGCTAAGTGGCAGAGTGGATAGAACACCAGGCCTGGGATCAAATCTGGCTTCAGACACTTCCTAGCTATGTGACCCTGGGCAAGTCACTTAACACTATTTGCCCTGCCCTTGCCTTTTTGCCTTAGAGTTGCCACTCAGACAGAAAGTAAGGTCTTTAAAAAAGAAAAAGAAGGGGGCAGCTGGGTAGCTCAGTGGAGTGAGAGCCAGGCCTAGAGACAGGAGGTCCTAGGTTCAAACCCGGCCTCAGACACTTCCCAGCTGTGTGACCCTGGGCAAGTCACTTGACCCCCATTGCCCACCCTTACCAATCTTCCACCTATGAGACAATACACCGAAGTACAAGGGTTTTAAAAAAAAAAAAAAGAAAAAAAAAGAAATCCATGGATACAGCATTATAAGGGACATAAAAATAGAGAAGTTTAATCATGAGAGAATATGTGTAAAGCAGTTTGTAAACCTGAAATTGCTATATAAATGCTAGTTATCATCATTATCATCATTCCAAATGCTTTGTTCCTTCTGTACCTTTGGAAAATGTTTGTAGTTAGAGGACCTGCTAAGATTTTTTAATGATTTTTTCCAGATTACATGCCAATATAATTTTAAAATATCTACTTTCTAACATTCTGCAATGATGCTCTCTCTCCCCCTCCCCAAGAAAGCAGGCAATGTGATATAGGTTGTACATGTATTTTCATACAATACATATTTGCATGTTTATCATATGAAAGAAGACACAGGTTGCCTACATTAGAAGAAAAGTTCATGGAGGAAATACAGTAAAGAATGGTATGCTGCAGTCTGCATTCAGACTCTTATTTGTTCCTTCTTAGGTGGTGGGTAACTTTTTTTACCACGAGTCCCTTGGAGTTGTCCTGGATCCTTGCCTTGTTGATAGTAGTTAAGTCATTCACAGTTGACCACGATACAATATTGTACTTCATTTTGCATCATTTCATATATGTTTTTCCAGGTTTTGGGGGGATTGTCTTGTTAATCATTTCTTACAGCACAGTAGTATTCTATTACATTTATATGCCATAACTTGTTCAGCCATTCCACAATTGATGGACATTTTTTAAATGATGTAGGAGGTGGGGATCTAGGCGGCTTAGTGGATAGAAAGCCAGGCCTGGAGACAGGAGGTTCTGGGTTCAAATTTGACCTCAGACAATGTCTAGCTATGTGACCCTGGGCAAGTTACTTAACCCCAGTTGTCTAGCCCTTACCACTCTTCTGCTTTGGAACCAATATCATTTCTTTAAATTAAAAAAAAAACAACTTCAAACAAACAAACAAAAAATAAAATGAGTTGGCAGGCTAGTGGCTGGAAACTTTCTCACTGTTATTGGGGCACTGTTTGCTTTCTTGCTAATGTTTTTTTAGGACCCAAAATGGAAGGCCAGTAATAACACTGTAATTCTTTGTAAAAGCAAAGTTTGAGATGCTGTCATAAACTGCTTCCAAATGATGAACTGCAGAGAGAAACAGTGGATGAAATGGATTGGAATCTGGAAGATCTATGTTCAAATTCAGATACTTACCATCTATGTGACCATAAAATCTGAAAAATAGAATTTAAAATACAGAACTCCACAAGTTTCTAAGATCATGTATGTTAAGTTTGTGTTCAACTTAAGGGACTAGATAAATGTTATTTATTATTATTATTTTAGTATTTCAACTCATTGATGTGAGTATTCACTCCCATAGTGAAGGTTATAAGTCATCCAGCCCCTTTTCATTCCATGCTATTCCTTTCTGTGCTCTCCCACAAATCCTCCATAAGAGGATCTACCCAACACTCAGGGTCTTTTAAATGAGTAGGTATCAGCATAGAGCTCTGGCTAATCATTTGTTCTCCCTCACCCTTGCTTTATAGGTGGTTGACCTCTTTTAGCAATCACATATTTCCTGTATAATATTTTGAGGCCACTTCTTAAGTTGAATAAATAGGCAAGGAACCAAATATCTGGACAGCTCCATGGAAGTTCATCCACTTGTATGTTTAAATTTTAGGAAGAGTGATAAAGAGTGGGGACAGCCTTAAGTAGAGGTAACCAGTGGCTTGCCCTTCTGGGGAGAATCCTTTGATTTGGCTTCTTCTCTCACCAATACCATATTAAAATTTTCAGGGTTGTTGCTAAGATGGTCTATTAGGCCAAGTTGTCTATATGGTATGCAGGTGTACCTTTTGTAATATTGTTTGTTGGTTCCGTGAAAATGAGATTTTATATATAAATATGTTATAGGGAGTGTTTAGTATTATCAAAACAATAATATATGAGAGCTGAATTCTTTGGGAGCGGGATCAGGAGGAAAATGGAATGTTGGCATATGCTTGAGGGGAGAGCTAGCCCTGGGGAAGAGGAAAAAGATGGTTCTGGTAGGAAAGAACCTGAGGCTGAAAGTGGGTTCTCAAATTAAGGGAGAGTTGGGTTGAGCGAGGCCAGCCCTAGGCACGGGGAAATCTCCAGGGTGGGTAGCAGTGATCCAACCTGGGGTGAGAAGCTTGAGAAATATGGGGCACCAACTGGCCAAGGAAGACAGATGGAGCTATCCTATGACCCAGGAAAGAGACCTTGGAAGGCAGAAGGTGGCAGGGAGGAAAAGAGATTTGGATGAGTGAAAATTGCCAAAGCAAGACAAGGACAGCAGGGTTTCACAACATTAAAGCATAGGTCAGTTATGATGCATTAAAAGCTTGTTATGAAATATTGTTAGTCACATCACCTTTCTTTGGGGGTTCAACTATACTTGAGCGGCTGTACTCAATTTGTCTGCCCCCGACTTCTCAAGGCTAGTTCAAGGCTAGTACAAGGTGTTTTGATTCGGTCATATCCCAAAGATATGACCCATACAGAAAGAGCTTTTCCATCGGCCTATCCAAGGCCTTGAAATTCCTAATAGGATCATCCTTTTAAAAAAATACACAGAGAGAGGTGTGTGTCAGTGGGAGAGTAATGGAAGGCTTTGTGTTAGGTACTAAGGCACTTGAAGTCTCTGTTAAAATATGTGTGAGGGGTGTGTTTGCACGTTTGTGTAATTGCAAAGAATTGCCATATTGTCATCAGTATTCCTAATGCTTAGTGTGTGTTAGACCAGTGACTAGCACAAATTAATTTCTTAATAAATGTTTCTTCATTCAAAACAGACATTAGAACCTTAGTACAAATGAGTATATCAGAGAGATGCCTAACAGGGCCCTGAAAACACGGGATGTCACCATGGTCTGAGGAAAAATTTCTTATCTTGGCATCCATAAACGCCACCCCAACATGTCTGTTTATTGATTCCAGGGAGGTCCATGAACTTGAAACTGTTAATGTTTTGATAACAATGTTTCTATGTAATTAGTTCCCTTTTATGTTGATTTTTTATTTTATCTTATGCATTTAACAACATTATTTTGAGAAGTGGTCCATAGGCTTCACCAGACTTCCAAAGGGGACCATGATACCAAAAAGGTTAAGAACTTCTGGCCTCAAGGATACAGATTTAAAGTTTAGAAGGCTCAAGTCCCAACAAAAATATTTATTAGCTTTGTGTCTATGGGCAAGTCACTAAATCTGTTTCCTCATCTATAAGATGGAAATAATAATAATAATAATACTGAATCTGCAGTATTATTGAAGAAATAAATGAGGTAATATATGTGAAGTGCTTAGCAAATGTTAAAGTTTATTTTAATGGTAACTCTTGCAGAGATAGAGAAGCTCCGATAAAATGAAAAGGCTCTGGAAAAACACAGAGCTTAAGGCATTATACAGTTAGTCAATAAGCATTTATTAAATGCCTACAATATGCCAGGCACTTAATGTAGTAAATACTAGGGATACAAAAACAAACAAAACTGTCTCTATCCTTAAGGATTTTATAATCTGACTGGAGGAAGAAGAGGTGAGGAAGACACACTAGAATGGAAACTGAAAAATACATTGGGAGGGGGAAATATTGAAAGAGAAAGGAGGGAGGAGGTCCAGAAGCAGTGGAGCTGATTGCAAATAGCCGGGGGAAACTGGGCAAAGGCTCCTCTTTAAAAATAAGTGGGGAGGGGCAGCTGGGTAGCTCAGTGGAGTGAGAGTCAGGCCTAGAGACAGGAGTTCCTAGGTTCAAACCCAGCCTCAGCCACTTCCCAGCTGTGTGACCCTGGGCAAGTCACTTGACCCCCATTGCCCACCCTTACCAATCTTCCACCTATGAGACAATACACCAAAGTACAAGGGTTTAAAAAAAAATAAAAAAAAATAAGGGGGGGGGGGGCAGCTGGGTAACTCAGTGGATTAAGAGTCAGGCCTAGAGACAGGAGGTCCTAGGTTCAAATCTGGCCTTAAACACTTCCTAGCTGTGTGACCCTGGGCAAGTCACTTGACCCCCATTCCCCTCCCTTACCACTTTTCCACCAAGGAGCCAACACAAAGAAGTTAAGGGTTTAAAAAATTAAAAAATAAAAATAAGGGTGGGAATGGCATGTCAGACAACCTAAGGATTATCAAAGCTAAGGTGGAAAATTGAAGTCAGGAGGTGCCAAAATGGAATGGAAAAGCAACAGTGGATATTCTTTATCTCCTTCACAATTGGCTTCTGATGATTAAGATTACTGGGGTTTGGAATTGGAGAAAGGACACATCAATACCACTTTGCTTCAAGGTCACTTAGTCCCAAACCTGGAAGGGACTTTAAAATCCATCTTTACCTATACTTAACATTTGAATTCCCTCTAAAACACCCTAGAGAAATAAATAGCCAAATGAGGATGAGATCATCATCTATTCCAGACTCTAAGAAAACAGTTGAGTTCTTGGTCAGTTCTTTGAGTTAAAAGGTCCAAATGTTTGTTCCCATCTAGGTCTCTCTGCCATACTACAGATTTCCTTTAGTTTAGCCCCTATCCTCACGAGAAGGGAGGGAGGGACATTTCAGCTGGGCGTGGTACTCATAGCTTGCAAGGAAGTGGACATGAGAGTGGCAGAGAGAAGTGTGACTTTGTGTTGATGGTGTGCATATCAGTCTCTACACTCAAGATGCTGGAATCTTGTGGGTTCACAAAGGCTTAGAAGGTTTAAAAAATGCTGACTGTTGGCATTTAGGTAACAAAGTCTCAACAGAACATAATCCTTCCTCCAAACAGTATCAGTAGATTCCAGGAGCCACCACATTTGGACAATGAGAGGAATACAAAATGTTAGAGATTTTGTAAAAGCAATAGAAAGCAAGGTGTAGTGGGATATATCTCTAATTCCTACCTCATTGATGCTGAGGCTGTTAGATCAATTGATCTCAGGAATTCGGAGCTGCAGGAAGGATAAAACCCATCAGGTGTCTGCACGAGGCTCACACCAATATGGTGAAACTAGAGGTAATAGGTAGTGTGAAAAGGGTGTATTGGCCCATTTCAGAAACTGAGTAGGCAAAGTTTCACTGCCAATCAGGAGTGAGACTTGCCCGTATATGCCCTTCAATTGGGGAATGGCTGAACAAATTGTGGTATATGCTGGTGATGGAATACTATTGTGCTCAAAGGAATAATAAACTGGAGGAATTCCATGTGAACTGGAAAGACCTCCAGGAATTGATGCAGAGTGAAAGGAGCAGAGCTAGAAGAACATTGTACACAGAGACTGATACACTGTGGTAAAATCGAATGCAATGGACTTCTGTACTAGCAGCAATGCAATGACCCAGGATAATTCTGAGGGATTTATGGAAAAGAACACTACCCACATTCAGAGGAAGAACTACAGGAGTGGAAACACAGAAGAAAAACAACTGCTTGAACACATGGTTTGAGGCGGACATGATTGGGGATGTAGACTCGAAACTACCACACCAATGCAACTATCAACAATCTAGAAATAGGTCTTGATCAATGACACATGTTAAAACCAATGGAAATATGCATCAGCCATGGGTGGTGGAGCTCAGGGTGTGAAGAGGAAATTAAGAGCATGAATTATGTAACCATGTTAACTTTTCTAAAAAATAAATATTAATAAATGTTTTAAAAAAAAAAGAAAGAAAAGCTGCTATAGTTCCAGCCTGGGTAAGATGGAGAGAACAAGGTTTCCTCGCCCCCTTGCCCCCTCAAAAATAATTAAATAAATAACCATAGGAATTAAAAAAGAGGCTTCCTGACTAGACTGTCAAGAGTAGTACTATTCCACTAAATTGGGTTATTGTGAACTCTACTGATTTGTGATAACAGTGTTAGTATTAAATGCTGTAGGCTTATTTGTGCTATTATTTATCTTCATCATGTTTTACCAACAACTAATTAATTAATTAAATGTGGTGTTAATTGGTTGCCATGGTAGCAAATAGAGATACACAGAAATGGTTCTATCCTCTAAATTCATCTTCACTTCATGAAATGCAATTTTGTGTGAGCATTATGTTAGTACAATATAGGATTCTAGTGTGTTTAGAATCCTAATTACTTGATGCTTTGGTCACCAGAAAGCTTTCAGAAATATCCATATGAAGCTCTCTCAAAAAAGAATAATTGCACTTTTTGTCTTTTGCCCATAATTTTTCCTTATTAAAACTAGGGGCTATAATTAAAAGCTTTGTCTGAAATTATTATTCTTTGTGTATTCCTGCGCTCTCATTTTAGTCCTTGAACATGTTCTATACTTGAGCCTGGCTCTCATGCTATCCCCTTAGGGGGCCCATGTTGTAAGTAAATATTATAGGCAAAACATTATTACATCTAATGAAATTCTACTTGGAAATTTAGGCTAGAGCAGCTCCTAAATGGAACAAACATGTTTGTCTTGGTTCTTTCCAGTCAATGTCAGACTTCCCTTCTGGGCTTCTTTGTTCCTTTTCCTTCTAATGAAGTTTTTCAATTAGTTTTCTAATTCTATGGCTATCCACATTCCAAAATGCATCTCACTTATTCCTTTTTTTTTTTGAAATCCAGAATTTTCTGTTTTCGGGATAGCTTTTCATTTTCAATTGGAGACCTCTGGGGGCATTTACTATTAGTGCCTTTAACTGACTTCTTTTCTAAATGGCAGGGAGTTGTCTCTTGTCTTTTTCCATATAGGTTTTTATTTAAACAAACAGACCAAACCATCACCCTAATATGCACAAAATCCTACCATTTGAACCAGCTTTGGTGGCAGTTGCTAAGTGTCTTCATTATGGTTGCCACCATCCACGGCAATTAGAGTCTTGTTTTGTGTGGGACTATAGTTTCAGGCTCATCCTGACCATTTGAGAGACTGAAACTCTCTGTGGTGCCTGCAATCACTATGGTAATAAGGTCAGTATAATAGGGATGTGATGAAGAACCTTTGAGAGCAAAGAGAAAAGGGAGCCAAGGGAAAAGTAAAACAGAAAAATAAAACATAGGGATGGAACCAAGGCAACAGTGAAAGGAGACAAACAGAAGGGGAGAAATGAAACAGATAAAAGAGAAAAGAACACAGAAAAGGAAGTCAATGGCTTGATATCATGCTTCTCCATGGCCCATTTCCTTGGCATAGAGCTATACTGTTGAATGAGAAACACTGCCCTTTCGAAAGGATAAAAATTGGACTTTGCAAAAGGAAATAGTAGTAGGAGACGGAGGAAAGCAAGCCACCTTTTGAAAGGTAATCCTCTAGAATCAATCATTTACTGGAAACAGCCTTACATGCTCTCAAGCAGCTTAGGCACTGTAAACCTGCATATCTTGTATGGGCACTTTTTTTTCCTGTAGGAAAAAAGGAACTCTAAAAATAGAATAAGAGGGCAAAGCAGATATGTACAAAAGAATGGCATGATGCTTTTTTGGTTGGCATTTATTATAGAAATCCAAATCATATGGTATTATTGTTTTTTAATGTTTCTGAATAATTCTTTCCTTAAAGGTTTCTCTCCCGTTTCTTCTCGTGACCTCTTCCAATATCACAGTTTCAACGATCACCTCAATGCAGATGACTCCCAGAAATATACATCTCTCCTAAGAGTGCTTTTCCTCCATTTCTAAATGCCTGCAGGATATCTTCACCCAGATCTCTACCCCATGGGCAATTCAGATTTGACATGAATTCCTCATATTCCCCTCCCTACCCCCCACCAAAGCTTGCTGCTTGGCTAATTTCTCTATTTCTCTTGATGACATTAACTTTCAGCCTATTACTTACGCTGGAGTTCTCAAAGTCAATTTAAAATAATTCATTAAGTGCCAGTCTCTTTATTACCCAGCTTAAAAGCCTAAAAATCAGGCCAATTCAACAAATACTAAGTACTTACCCTTCCAATATTCTCATCCCTTTTCCATGCTATCTCCCTATTCAGTTAACTCCAGTGGGTCCCTAGTGACTCTACTATCAAATATAAAATCTTCAGTTTGGTTTTTAGTCTTCTAACACCTTAGCCCCCTCTTTCTGATACCCTGACAGACACTCTCCGCCCCCCAACGTGTACCCTGTCATAGAGTGAAGCCAGCTTCCCCGATTGTTCTTTCAACTAGACACTCCATCTCCTGATTACAAGCATTTTTAGGGGTTTCCCTCTATTTTTCCTCCAATTTATCCTCCATGTCTTGTTTGTACATAATTATTTGCATGTTGTCTTCCCTCAGACTGTGAGCTCTTTGGGGGCAGAGACTGAATTTTGCTTTTCTTTATATCTCCAATACTTTTTGACTGACATTGATTGATGATATAAAAATAAAAGTAAAATAGTCCTTGCCCTCGAGGACTTTATAGGGAGGATAGAACAAAATTATAAATAAGTAAATACAAAATACATCAAATAATTTCAAGAGGCTGAGAGCACTGAGGTCTATTGTAATAACCTCTTAACTGGATCCTTTACCTTTAGATTCTTCCTTTTCCAACTCATCTTTCATCATCAGCATCATGATTGTCACTCAGATTTTTGTAGGCCTTTAGGGCTTACAATGTATTTTTCTTATAACAGTCAAATTAGCACAGCAGACAAACCCATCTTCCTAGAGAGGCAGTAGCATGTGGTTCAAAGAGCTCTGGACTCGTAATCTGGAGAGACCTGGGTTTGAATTTCACTTCTGACCCATATTAGCAGTTGGACTATGGGCTATCTGTGTACCCTTTCCGAGGCTCAATCCCCTATTCTTTAATATAGGACTAGGTAACAAAATGATGAATGTGGAAAAATGTTGTCTATGATAGCACATGTATAACCAATATCAAATTGCTTACTGTCCCAGGGAAGAAGAAGGGGACAGAGGAAGGGAGAAAATTTGGAACTCAGAATGTTAGAAAATGAAGGCCAAAAACTGTTTTTGCATGCAATTGGGAAAAAATAAAGCACTACTGATCAAAAGAATAAATAGGGTTAAGTATACCTGCAATATCCATTTTACAAGGTTGTTGTAGGGCTCAAATGAGATAAAGGGTTTTGTAAACTATATAAATATCAACTGTTATTTCAAATGTAAAACTATGACCATGTGATGCCACAGCTTAGAAACATCCAGCAACTCCATATAACAGTAAATATAAATTGAAGTCTCTTGATTTTGTCCTTTTAAGTCTTCCATAATCTGGTTCCAACCCACCTTTCTATCCTTTTTTTTTTTCCAATTACTCTTCTTCATATATTCTCGGTTCCGGCCAGACTATATGATGGGACAGCCCTGATTTCCTATTGCCCCATGATAGGACGTCCTGTCATGCCCTTTTGTTCTTTCCTGCCTCCACACATTATGCATTTATGTAGATCATCCTTCATATTTGAAACATAGACCCTTCATATCCCTGCTTGTTGAAATCCTTTTTTTTTTCATGGCCCAGCTCAGTTGCTACCATTTTCATGTACCCCTCCTTGCCCTTATTCTCCCCAAATATGAGATTCTTGCTCTCATCCCAACCCCCTGTTAGATTATCTGGAAATGTCTTGTCTGGATCTCTCTCTTGATCTTTTTACATTCTATCCATATCATTTTATTTGCATACATTTATATTCGTATTCCCCACTGAGTACAGAGCAGATATCTAGAGGCAAGTACTATGTTGGTTTTCATCTTACTATCTCTATCACCTAGCATAATGCTTGGCACATAATAAGTGCCTAATAAATGTTTTTAATATATTGGATACATCATAATATTCACATATGAATATGATATAATTTCCATATATGAATATATAACAACATATGAATATAAAACATGGACCCCTTTTATATGTTTTTTTAAATATGTGACATCAGAAATCAAGTTATCCTTTGATTGAATGACAAATAGTGTTCATCTTCTATAAGAGTCAAATTAGGAGTTTGACAAAATAGGAGAGCAACTTTTAACAATGTTTGTTTTAATGAGAATATAGTAAAAGGAGGGAAATATAAGAAAAGGGTAGAGAGAAATTGTCTAACTAGCTACCTATAACTACCTATAACGCTCTATATCTGCCTATAGCTGCCATTAGAGAAAAGTCCAACTGATCAATAACAACCACCCCACAAAATTCCAACTAAATCCAGCCCAGTCCAAGACCAACCCCAATCAAGTGTGTCCCAAGATCAGCCTCAATCAAGTCTCTTCCTCAGTCTTCCCACTGGCCTTTTATATATTCTTCTCTATATCATTTCCTGTCTCTCTGGTTTCTACTTCCTTTCATTTTGGGCTGATATATCTTTACACATCTCTATGGTAAAAGGATCTCCAGGTCCCTTATTAAGTTAGAGCAAGAATAAGGAATTCCCTTTTACAATCCCCTCTGTGATTCTTTGGGAGACTAGTGCCCCCAAAGAATCATTTAAACATAACTAACATACCTCTAAAGATCTTCTAGCTAAAGGTGTATCCAATAGTTAGAGACAGGAGGGAAATAGAAAAGAAAAAAAAACAATGATAAGTAAACACATTGACAAAAAGCCCCTTGGGCATAAGAGTCCGCATTCATCAAGTGTGTTCAACCCCTTTCAGTTCAATCAATACATCCCACAGTTCATTCTGGATCTTTTAATGCAGAGTAGGTTTCTTTATGGTGTCTTCTGAAAACAGTTCATTTTTTCTTGATTTGGGGAGTCAGTGAGTTTCTTTTACTGAAATGCTTCAAAAAATTTTTTAAGATTTTTAATCTTGGCTTTTACAAAATACAATCCCCAAATTAAAAATAATTACAAATAATTACAGATTACAATTACAATTATAAATAATACAATCCCCCCTGAGGTGGGTGTTGACCAACATCTGATTTGTAACACTTATCATTTATGGCACCAAAACATAAAAAAAATTAATTATGTATATAAAAATTATATACTTACCCATTCTATTGAAAAAATTTCAGGAGTTCAGTGCCAGTCAAAATAGTGTCCAGTTGTCTGTGGACTTTTATCTCCAATGCATGTGACAGGATACAATCAGTTCCTACAGAAGGTACTCGTTTTATGTGTGAGCAATGTATCCAAGAGTTCTTTTCTCTATTTTTAATAACTGTTGGAGTGATTAACTGTATTTGAAATGGATCTTCCCAGGCAGACTATGTTCCTCCAGTGTGATGGAAGTTCTTTATGTATACTTTGTCTCCTTGATTTAGGCCATGAAGGGAAAAGTCTATAGGTCCTGCTTGTACTGCAGCTCCAGATTCTGGAAGTTCTCGTAATTTTATTTGTAAATCCTGTATATAGGAAGCAAAAGAAGTATTCCCCTTGAGCAATGATGTGTATGGAGGGGGAAAAGGCTTAGCCTGTATATATGGATGTCCAAAAAGCATCTCAACTGGTGAGATGTATAGATCTCAATCAAGTCTCTCCTCAGTCCTGGTGCTGGCCTTTTATGTAATTCTTCTCCACATCATTTCCTGTCTCTCTGGTTTCTTCTTCCTTTCATTGTGGCCTGGTATATCTTTACCATATATCTGTATGGTAAAAGGACCTCCAGGTCCCCTATTAAATTAGAACAGGAATAAAGATTTCTCTTTTACACTTCCATTAATAATTTTTAGAGTAATGTAAATTATATTTATGCTAATATTATTATATGTTGTTATATATGCTACACAATATATGTTGATGTATATTATTTATAAATATAATATTTCTATATGTGTTATATATTTATATTGACTCAAATCAAATAAATATTCTCTACTCTCATAGTATGGATATCCCATCTCATCCATTAACCATAATGTATCCTGCCTCATATATATATATATATATATATATATATATATATATATATATACATGCTTTAGACCTACTTTCCCAATTCCCATTTGGAATGGCAAGCTAAGTTCCCAGAGCATGGCTGCTACTTCTTTCCTTAGGGTTCTGAGGGACCATGAGGGATCAAGAGATATCTTTACATACTTCAAGAGCTCTCACTGCTGTGCTTCCCCCATTGATTATCAATTGATATCAATTCATTGGGCAGACTTAATTGTTTTTTAGAAAGGGGTATTAATTAATGCACAGTTAGGTGGCACAGTGGACGAAATAGAGTTGAAAAGACTCATTCTTAAGAGTTCAAATCTGGCATCAGGCACTTAGCTGTGTGACCCTGAGCAAGTAATTTAACTTTGTTTGCCTCAGTTTCCTCATCTGTAAAATGAGCTGGAGAAGGAAATGGCAAATCACTCTGGTCCCTTTGCCAAGAAAACCCCAAAAAGGGTCATGAAGAGTTAGACATAACAAAATGATTGAACAACAAAAAAAAATGTATTAATGTGGCATAGTGAGCACTGTTGATACAAATAGCCCTTTCTCTAAATCTGTGATGTAGTCTCCTACAAGTGTACAGTGAGGTAGTCCAGTAAATCAAGATCTGGGTTCCAATTCAGACTCATACTTTGTAGCTTTGTGACCCTGGACACTTTACCTCTTTCTGTTTTAGTTTGCTCAACTGTAAACTGGAGATATCATGTACCTCTCAGCTTTGTTGTAAGGATAAAATGAAATTTCTGTAAAGTATTTTGTAAACCTCAAAGTGCTATAAAAATGTTCCCTGCCAATATTATTATTACTACGACGACGACGACAACTACGGAAAAGTGGGTTCAGAGTTAGGCTCAGACTTGATGGGCAAAGGGTAAAACTCATGGGTCAGAAGTCCTCTAGCAAGAGTCTCCAAGATGTTCTCCTGTGATCTAGGTTTCTTTTTGACTCCTCAAAGAATCCCAAGGCTCCCTTTCTTCAGTATATCGAGTTTGTCCTGGTACAGATATTTTCACCAGTCATTGCTATTTTAAGGACACTGCTAGGAATCTGATGAGAAGTCCAAATACTATAGTCCTTCCTCAAAGTTCCAAATGTCCACCACTCATCTTGGGGACAGAAAGGAGTTAGAAGCTTAATCTTAGCCACCCCACTCTTTTTTCAAGGGCTTGACTAGAACTATTCTCCTTAAGCTGCCAGATACTCAAATACTAGAGTATGAAGTGGCTTGCAACGTTAGAGAAGACCCAAGGGGCATAACAGGGCATATATTAGTTTAATGCCATTGATTGAGTGATTGATTCAATAGAGATGTTCTCACCTGATAAACGTATCAGAGCTAGAACATTTTCTTAGTTACTTATGGCAAGGACAATTGATTGGTTCAATTAAACTCACCTTACACAATGCTTAATATTTTCTTTGGCAAGGCATCCACTTGTGGCTTTGATGGGATAAAGTTTGTGGGAGAAAAAAACAAGAATAGAACTATTAGAAGTACAAGAAGTAGAAGGAATTGTAAAGGAGATTTGGAAAATTCTTTTTTTTAACCTAGAAGTTGAACTTGGGTAGGGGGTAGTTGAGAGAATTTGAAAATCTGGAGGACTAGAGCTAAAGAATGGAGAAGCTAGATGGATAGGATACAAGACCTGGAGTTAGGAAGACTCATCTTCCTAAGTTCAAATCCAGCTGCAGACACTAGCTGTGTGACCCATGGTAAGTCACTTAATCCTGTTTGCCTAGATTCCTCATCTGTAAAATGAGCTGGAGAAGGCAATGGAAAACTACTCCAGTACATTGCCTAGAAAACCCCAAATGGTGGTGGCTAGATGGCTCAGTGGAAAGAAAGCCAAGTTGTTGAGCATGTGAACATCACAGTTCTCTAAGGGAACTATTAGCAAGAAAGACAAAGGACTCATGATCTGACTTCAAGCAAGTCTGGAGAGCAGAGAGAAACTGTGGGAACCTGCACAGAGAGTATGACGTTCTTTTGCCTTGGCCAAGTGATACTGGCCTGTTCTCAATATTTAAGCTGTTATCCCCTTCCAGAAGAAAAACTAAAGGCATCCAAGGAATATCCCTCTCTTCTCCAAGCTTGTCAGAATGAAGCAAGAAAGGAAAAAAACCAAGATGGAAGAAGATGGAGCAGGAAAGAAGAGAATCTTGAGGGGTTTTTTTTCCCATAAGATTAGGAGGGGAAAGTTTGTGTGGGATGTAACATAAAGGAAAAAAAGGAAGAAGCCCATTTAACACTTGAAGTCAAGCAACAGGCTCTCCCCAAATAGGGAAAGCTGTGCCTCTGAGCAGGTATTTGTCTCTATAGAAGATGACAGAGACCCAGAGGTCTCTTAAGTCATCTAGTAAGAGACAAAGGAAATACAGATGAAAAATGGTTGTTGGTGACTACCTGAAGAGAGTACTGAATGAAGCAGCTATTTGTCAATCTAATCACAAAAATAGAGAGGTCTGATATCTTCCCAGAACATATGCTGTACCCAAAACCTGACAGAAAATCTCCCAAGACTTGTAAAATTATGTTATTACTACTCACTACTGATGATTAATGTGGGCCAGATGATAGTGCCAGAAGCAACTGAGAAAGAATTGCTAAAGGTTAGAATCTTGGACAAGAAATGAAGACCTTGGGGGTACAGTTGATGTTTTCATTATTCCTGCCATTTTAAGGAGAAGAAAAAGGCAGACTTGGGAAGTGAACAGCTGGTTAAGAAGATGGTTAGTCACTATATCAAATTGCTCGCTGTCTCAGGGAGGGATGAAAAAAAGAAAGAAAGGAGGGAGAGAATTTGGAACACAAAATTTCAGAAAAGAAATGTTTAAAATCATTTTTTACATGTAATTGAGAAAAATAAAATACTATATTAATAAGAAAAAAGATATTTATTCAAAAGATTTGAATTTCTGAACCACATCTTAAAATATATGAATGGGAACTGTTGTGAGGAAGATTAGTTAGTTAATTAAGTATTAAGGTTGACCTAGCAGGAAGCCTGGAGCATTCTAGGATAGAATGAAGGAGGAGGAAGTGTGTGTTCCCTGAGAGAGAGAGACTCCATTAGTGGTGGGCAAACTGTTGCCAGCCCAGGGAGATCTCAGACCCTGCTTCCTGATTTCCTTGGGGTCCTGAGTGGAGGTGGATTTCTAGCAAGAGGAGAAGACCTACAGAGCAGAACCAAGCAGAGGAGGAGTTTGAGACTTGGTGGACAGCACCTCAAGTTCACTCACTCTTCTTGGATTTTGGCATCCTGTGAACCTCTTTGGAAAACTGTGAGAACCCTCAAAGCCACCCCTCTGATCCATAGCTGGGCTGTTCAAGTTTGGCTGGCACCAGGCTTGAATCAACTCCCAGAGACTGCACTGCTTCTTGGGCCCTGCCTGTTAGATCACTTAGATTAGTGTAGAAATAAGTCCTCCCCTTGCCCTGTGGTTTTGCCCTTTAGATTTTAAATATAGAAATCCCTTTCCCACCTTTTAGTTAAACATAATTAAAGCTGTTAAGCCCCTTTTACCTTGCCTGCTTGTTTCTAGACTCTGGCCTAGGGAGAGCAGGGTGACAGTTAAGAACAACTGCCATTCCTGTGATAAATCCAGTGAACTCCTTATCCAGGTCCTGTCTCTCCTAAAACCCAGTGTGTGTACCCACAGCTATTAGATTTATTGTAACATCCCTGGTGTCTCCATTATTATGTACCTATATTTTCCACAGTACCCAGAACTTAATGTACATATAAAGGGTGGGCAATAATGATTTGGTGGGAGGCCTACAGTATAATCAGAAGGGCTTTAAAATTAAAAGGAAATGGGAAAGTGCTTTTATATGAGACACACACACATATCGATAGATAGATAGATAGATAGATAGATAGATAGATAGATAGATAGATAGATAGATAGATAGATAGATAGATAGATAGACATAAAAGAAAAGTATGGAGGAAACCAGTGATGGAGATGACCAGAAACTCATAGAA
Organism: Gracilinanus agilis; assembly: GCF_016433145.1. Lineage (NCBI taxonomy): Eukaryota > Metazoa > Chordata > Mammalia > Didelphimorphia > Didelphidae > Gracilinanus > Gracilinanus agilis. The sequence continues at coordinate 163,910,056 of NC_058131.1, read as the reverse complement.
CATAAAATCTAAAAGAAGAACTGAGAATGAAATCTATAGCTTCAGGTTTGAGTATAGATACAAACATACAAAGTTTAAGTAACAAGCAAGAAAAACTAGCATTTCTTCCAGAAGGAGAGAAAATTGGCTTTAAAATATTACTGAGATTTAATGACATGAGGCCCATGGCTAAAATGTCTCTTGGAAGGGTGCACCTCATTAAAAAATAAACAAAATAGGTGAAAGGAGAGTGTGAGTGTGAGTAGTATTAAATTTTTAGAAGACACACTCGTGAGAAAATCAGAAACTAGAGGTGAGAAGCCTGGTGAAAAACAATGGGGTAAAGATCAATGATAGCAGAAATAGATGTGATAGTATTTGATGAATATACCACATGGTGTGTGAAATATGGAGGCAAAGTGGATAGATTGCTGGACCTGGAGTCAGAAAACGCCTCAGACACTTACTAATTGTGTGACCCTAGGCAAGTTACTTAACCCTTTTGGCCTCAGTTTCCTCATCTATAAAATGAGTTGAAATAGGAAATGCAAATCACTCCAGGATCTTTGCTAAGAGAATCACAGATAGGGTCATGAAGAGTTGAACATAACTGAAATGACTGAACAGCTTATAGAGTATGGTACTTGGGAAAAAGAAGAAAAAACTAAGAAAAAGATGAGGAGTTTAGGAGACAGATGCAAGTCATCAGGAATGAAATTGTGAAGATACAGAGACAACTTCTAAAAATAAACTCTGTTCTGATGTCCTGTAGACTGTCTAAAATAGAGCTCTTTATCTCTCACTAAAATTTCTCTTTTTCTGATAACTATCTTGTAGTCACTTGTGTTCACAATTTCAGAACTTGCTTGACTCTTCATTCTCCCTTAAAGCACATATCCATCCAGTTGCCATGTTTTGTCAATTTTACCTTCACAACACCTCTCCCATTCAGTCTCCATCTCTCTACTTCTAGGGCTACCAGCTTGGTTCAGGTTCTCATTGATTTTCATCTTGTTTATTACAAAAACCTACTATCTGATTTCCTTGCCTTGTCTCTCTCCTCTGCAAACCATCCTACACCCAATTGTTAATGTGTATTCCAAAGCAAAGGTCTGACCATGTTATTCTCCTAGTCAGTAAATTCCATGACTCCCTATTATTTCAAGGAAAAAAAAATACCAAGTCTTCTATTTGACATTTAAAGCCCTTCCCAACTTGGCTCTAACCTAACTTTTCACTTTATAATCAACTACTTTATAATCTTGTTCAGGCTTTCTTGTTGCTCTTCCCACACAACATCCTATCTCTGATCTCTGTGCCTTTGATAAGCCATCCCATACTCCTGAAATGAGCACTTTCCTCATCTCAGGCCTATGGAATCTTTTCCTTCCTTCAAAGCTCAAATCAATCAACGCCTCCTGCCTGACATTTTTACTGATCCTTCTGGCTGCTAATTCCTTCCCCTGAAAATTACCCCGTGTTTATTTTGCATTACCTGGCTCCCTCTGAAGAAAGATAGGGATGGAGAGAAGGAATGTCATCCCCATTTCAAATGCTATGTATATAAGGAGGTATGACCTTTGAGGGTTGGAGAGAATGTTGAGTATGATGCTGTGTGTCTGTTAAGGGGATTTATTGAGTTGTTTCCAAATTTTCTTCTAAAAGATATGGAGAAAGAACACTCTAAGGAGGCAATTGAGAGAAAAACTGGAATGGCAGACATTCATGGAAAACTAGCCTCATCATGTCCCTGCCAGGGATGGACATCCTCTAGATGAAATTCTTCCAGTTTGAGCCTCACCATTCTTGCCCTCTGTTAGCCTTGTCTATGGAGACTTCATCTTGCTAGAAGGAGATTCTCAGCCTCAGGAGGCAAAGTTTTTAGAAAAAAGATCAGGGATCAAGGTGTACCATTTTTCACTTTATTTCCTTCGTGAGTTTTTTCTTGTATGTGTGATATCTATCTTCTTTCATGGCATGAGATAAAAATTGCATGACAGCACTGTTATAACATATCAGATATCAGGGAGGGGAGAGAAGAGGGAGGGAGGGAAAGAATTTGGATCACAAAATATCAGAAAACAATTGCTAAAAAATGTTTTTACATGTAATTGGAAAAAAATAAAGCTACGTGGAAGGAAGAGAAAAAAGAAAAAAGATTAGGCCCAGCTAGCTACCTCCTTTAAGTTTAGTCTTCTCTTTGGACTCTTCTTAGTGAAATGATCTCATCGGAAATCATTTCATGATGAGCCTTTATACGCTTTCCAGATTTTTAGATTAGATAGCTAAACTATAAAAACTGGGTATGTTAAATTGTCCCTTAACTACCAAAAAGTTCTGGGTTTCAGAATTTTTCATACTCTCTCTCTCTCTTCTATTTTCTACTATAGATGAATGGGCAAAAGAAAGGGTATAGGAAAAAGTCAAATCCAAAGGTCTTTGCTATCTGCTTATTATGAATTCCTGACTTTAAAATATACAAATAAAGCCAAAATATGAGTGGGATCTTAAGGCTTTGCTTTAGACACACAAAAGACCCTATTTTTCACAAGATCATAACTAAACTTTAAAATGTAAGAAAGGTCTTATTTCAGCAAAGAAAAATTTTATTTCTTAGGACCCTAATAGGCTATATTGAACTTCCTGTTCTTAAAATCAATTTGTGGGGAAACCGCATGCTGTTTTCCCTAGAGGCATTCGATTTTGCCAAATGGATATTTCTAATATACATATCTAACTCTATTCCCTGCCCTCCTCCCCATTTAAAAATCCTTAGTGTCTCCCTATTGCCTCTTAGAAAAAATACAATCTCAATAGTCTGACATTTAAAGTCTTTCAGAATATTAATCTCACCCATTTTTTCAGGAAGCTCATGTCTTGCTCTATACAAAGAGAGCTCGGAAAGGTATTCCATAGACAAGGTAAATAACATATGGGAAAGGTATTTTTCCTCCACACAAAAGAAATGCAAAACATAAGACTCACATTGCACAGTTACAGAATAACCTTAAAAAATGATTCAATAACATAACTACTGTTACAATCTTCCTGGTTTGCTGACACAAACTTTGTCAGAAAATAAAGAAGTTTCTGAGATTGATGATTAGGCATTCTATATTTCCTCTCCCCACTGGACTGTCTTCCTAAAAGTTTGTATATTCTGGCAAGCCAGGCCAGGGGCTTAGTCTCGACCTCTTTTCAGTTGTCATATTTTCTTATAAAGAAATTTTCCCTAGATGCTAGTTAGCTTCACTCAATGCACCCAGGATCAATGGACCTCTCAAACTCACAAGGTGGCCTTCAGGCCTAGGAAATGTCCACCCCAAGGCTGATGCTCAATAACCTACTCAGGAGACAAAACAGAGCAGAAACAAAGCCAGGGGCTGAGACACAAGTTCATCTAGTGGAGTGCCCCACACTAGCTGCCATGGAAAAGTAATCAGCATGATGGTGGGATAGGGAACGATTATCCCATCCCCTGATCCTTGCTGGGAAGCTCAGAATTATGTGATGCCACCTGGAGCATCAAATGAAGAGAGACATCAACAGATAGAGAGACAGACACAGACACCTAAGAAAATCAGAGAGAGAGAGAGAGAGAGAGAGAGAGAGAGAGAGAGAGAGAGAGGGAGGCAGACAGACAGACAAACAGACAGACAGACAGACACAGACACCTAAGAAAATCAGAGACAGACAGATAGACAGAGACACAGAGAGAGATAGAGAGCAGTAGTTCCCAAACTTTTTTGGCCTACCACCCCCTTTCCAAAAAAAATATTACTTAGGGGCCATGGAAATTAATTTTTAAAAAAATTGTAATAGCAATTAATAGGAAAGATAAATGCACCTGTGGCCATCACCGCTCCCCTGGATCGCTGCAGCACCCACCAGGGGGCGGTGGCACCCACTTTGGGAATCACTGCCATACTCTAATGGAGGAGATAGCAAGTAAACAAATATGTATAAACAAGCTGTATACAAACTAAATAGAATATAAACAAGAGAGAATTAGGTGTTGGGAAGATGGAATTTTTGTTAGGATTTAAAGGAATCCAGGAAGGTCAGTAGTCAGAGTGGAAGAAGGAGATCATTCCAGGCACGGAGGACTGATGGGAAAAAAGAGCAGAGGTGAGAGACGGATTGTCTTATTCATGGAACAACAAAGAGTCCAGTGTCACCGAATTGAAGAATATATAATAGGGATTATGCAATTGAGATTGTTACATGTACAAATGAAGAGTTACTATAAGCATATATGTCAAGTATATGTATATATGTAATTTTCTATATGATTATAGTTATGTAATATATATGGGTTTATGTATAGTGTCCCAAAAGTCTCCATGTGGTAGTTTTAAGCTAGAAAAGCTCGAAATTGCTCTAAGACTTTTGGGACATCCTACACGCATACACGCACACTCCTATATGCTTATCATGTATAGGCAGAAGACAAAGGCAGCAGTAATTGTAAAAACAGTATTGTATTAGGGGTCAGGAGACTAATTTTCTGTCATTGATGAGTTATATAATCTCAGGGAAATCGTTTCACTTTTTTGAAATTTATTTTCCTTAACTTTAAAGTGAGGGTGGACTAGATGATCCCAAGGATCCTTTTTGCATTAGCAATCTGTGGTTCTGCTTTGAGAAAACAAAAGATCAGACTTTTATCTAATATATTTAATATGAAGGTTTCCCTCCAACCGATTATTTTTCTTTTTAATTATATTGGGGGGTAGGATTGTTATACATTTTTTATTTTTATGTGCTCCAGTTAATCTGGACATAATGTTCTTTGCTACAGCTGGAGTCAGAAAGATTTTAGTTCAAATCCCTCCTTAAACATTTATTAGTTGTGTTAGACCCTGGGCAAGTCACTTAACCCATTTGCCTCAATTATAAAATGAGGATAATAACATCATCTTCCTTCCAGGGTTACTGTGAAGGTCAAATAAGATAATATTTGTAAAGCATTTAGCACAGTGCCTGGAGTACATAGATGTCAGTACAATGCTAGTTATAATATTAATTATTAGATAAGAATGCATTTCCTAAGCAAAACTGAGATAAAAATATTATTCTATTTTTTCTATTCCTATTTGATTTGTCTTCTTGAGGGTTTAGGTCATTGATTAGGAAGAAATTTATCATGGCGTACTAATATTTACAAAGTTAATGGAACACCATTTGTAGAAGATATGACTTAGATTAAAGAACTCAACAAAAAATTGATGACTTTAGTTCACTGCCATAAGTTGGATAAAAGATAAACTTGCAGAAATGATTTGCATTCCTAAATACCATGGAGAAAGACTAAGATGAACTAAGAAAAATACAATAATGACAAAAAGTTGGTTGTATTAACTTACTAAGGCACACGTAACTTTTCTAGCCAGAAGTAATACTGACAAAAATAAAGGAAGACATAAACAACTGGAGAGGTTTTATATGCACATGGAGAGGGCAAACATAGTAAAAATAAGTCAATATACTCAAATTAATTTATTGATTTAATATATGCTAATAAAACTCATGATTTGCTTTATAAACCTTAATAAAATGACAAAATTTATATCACAGGTGTTTTAAAAAATGAAAGTGGATGTAGGACTTTCTTTTTTAGTCTTTAAAATATCTTACTTACAAATATTGCCAGCTATTGAGTAACAACAAAAATGAAAGAAATTTTAAAATAGATCAGTGAAATACAGTAGAGATTCTAGAAGTACAACAAAATATGTGAAGACGTGTGAGGACTTCTTGACATAGTGGATAAAACACTGGACTTCGAGTTGAGAAGAGAGGAGTTCAAATTCTACCTCAAGAAACTAACTGACCATGATCTGGACAAATTATTTCTCTGAGCCTTAGTTTTCTCATCATAAAATAGGCATAGTAAGAGCATCTACCTGAGTTAGAATCTGGCTCTGACACTTATTAGCTGTGTGATCTTGGGCAAGTTACTTAACCCTGTTTGCCTCAATTTATTCATCTGTCAAATGATCCGGGGAAGGAAATAGCCAACCACTCCAGTATCTTTGCCAAGAAAACCCCAAATGGGGTCATGAAGAGTTGGGCACAACTGAAAAAAAAATTGAACAAATTAATGTTAGTTATTATGAGGAGTGTCAATAATAAATCTATTGATATCAAACATTAGGGAAATGGTTCATTATTTAATAAATGCTTTAGGAAAACATATCATGTAAGTTAAAGGCTAAGTTTCTCATGTAAATGCTGTCTGTTACACACTTTCTTCACAATAGGGTCAGTGGAACAAAGAAAATGCACAGCATTTCAGATGTGCTAATCCTTGTCAGACTACTACTGATTATACTGATGCCTTGCTTGTAGATTTTAAAAGGACTGCCCTGGGGACGAGGCCATTTAAAATCAACTAGAAGGAATGAGCCGGAAGAATCACAGTGGCTGAGAGCCAATTATCAAATGATCTTGGTTACTTTCAAGATAAGAAATGCCAGGATTCTGTCTTAATCGGAGGGTCAATGACAAGATTCCTTGGGATAGTGTAACATTTGAAATACTTTCCACAAGTGCCCAAGGGAGCAAGATTCCAAGTTGGCTCTGATTGTGGTATCAAAAACTGGTAAAAATGACTTCCCACAGTATCCTCTCACTATATCCAACATGGCCATTGGGCACTGCATGGCTTTAATAGTTCCTGATTGTGCTAGGAACCAGTAGGTTCAGAGGAGTTTCATCATTCAGACACAGCAAAAGTACCATCAGTGGGAACTAGCTCACTTCACAAGGAATTCGTGTCCAAGACATTCATAGCAATAAAAATATCTGTCTCCAGGAAGTTGCTAACAGATATCCCAGAATTGGAGACCATTCAAAAGGGAATCGGGGCTATTCTGTCTGAAGTCAACTGCTGAATAAATAATTTCACTTAAAAGCTAAAAAAAATATGCCTTTTGCCCAAAGGTGGGAAGAGATAGGGGCAAGGATGATTAAAGAGGATCCTGAGCATCTCATCAATCGAGGTGTTCTTCAACAAGTTACACAACCCCATAGGGCTACGCAAGTTGTGTTTGATTGTAAATTGGTACTTCATGGAGACTAAAAGTGCACTCTTAGGAAACTTTTCAAAAGAATATAATCTAATGCCTTTAATTTGCTACTTCCAGATCCAGCTTAAGTCTTCCTCTTCATCTTCTACCCCAGTTCTGCTCTCTGGGACCAAGCTGAACAAATCTAATCTTTCTTCTGCATGATACTCTTTAAATGTTTGAAGATAGTTCAGGAGTGTAAAGCAAATATTTAACCATTGGCTCTTGGGGAGAGTAAGTATGGTACACTTTTAAGTTTAATCTGTAGTATTAACATTTTCTCCATCACTTTCTTACAAAACAATAAATCAAGCCCTGATTTGTAGCATTTTCCAGTTTTTTAGGTGTAAATGTTCAAAATAAAAATTTAACAATCAGCTTCATTTGAGCTGGCTTCAGTATATCTCTGGATTATGTTCTCACACTACTAAATCTTTGATTTTCTTTTTTCTTATTTTTAAACCTTACCTTCTGTCTTAGAATTGATACTGTGTGTCAGTTCCAAAGCGGAAAAGTGGTAAGATAGCAATTGAGGTTAGGTGATTTATCCAAGGTCACACAGCCAGGATGTCTCTTTGAACCCAGATCTTCCCATCTCTAGGCTTGGTTCTCTCTCTACAGAGCTGTCTAGCTACCCCAAGTTTTTTATTTTCTAGGTTATATAACCTAGGTTCCTTCAACTGATCCTCATATGGTATGGTCCTCAGACCCTTTACCATCCTATTTTCCAACTTCTGTGCATTTACCCATTTATTAATGTCTTTCCTAAAACGTGGTGCACAGAACTTAATAGAAAATTTCATATGTGTTTTGAACAGGGTTAAATTCAGGAATTCTCAAATGGTCACTCTGTATATTGGAGATTTTATGCATCTTTCCATGCTGCCTAGGAAACAATAAATGTTTTTGATTGCTGTTACAGACTCATATTACATTTTCAGACCATTGTAGTCCTTAAATCTTTTTTAAGATAATCTGATTTCTAGATACTTCCTTGATTTGTACCTGTGAAATTGAGTTTTGAAATGAAGAAGGATTTTATGTATCCCTCTGTTAAGTGGTATCTTAGTAGATTTGCTCAGCCTCTTGCGATAGAGTGGAGTGAGGAAGATCTGAGTTTAAAGTGTTCTAAAGACAGTTACTTGCTCTGAACACTGCAGAGGCCCCTTAACCTCTGTATGCTTTCTTTATCCGTTAAATGGGGACAATAATAGCATTTACTTTCCAGTGTTAACTATGAAGATACAATGAGATAATATTTATAAAGTGTTTTACAAACCTGAATGTATTACATTATTATATGTTACAGCTATTATTATCTTTTTTGATCCTGTCTCTGTTATCCAATAGGCTAACTATCCTTCCTGGCTTTGTGTTATCTGAAAATTTGATAAGCATGTCCTTTAGGCGTGTCCTTCCTGCTCTCATTGATGTTACCAGTAAAAATGCTGCCTGGTGTGAGAATGAAGGAAAGGCATGTACGTCTTGCATGAGGCACGGAATGTTGAGAGGAGGAGACTCCAAATGATAGTTGGAAGAGCAGAGACTTCTGGGAGTTGGGGACCTAAGTGAGGGTCTTTTGGAGGGGCTTGAGCTCAGGGGGGAGGAGTGGATTTGGAACTCTTTGATCTCCTGAAGACATCTTTGGTTTCCTGACCAGAAAAGAAGCCTGCTACCAGAGATACATTGATATCCTGTCATCTCCTGAACTCAAGTAGTGCTCGGCAGCGTTTAGGGTTTCTGGACTCCTTGGGGAGCAGTTCCCTGAACCTCTCACACTTTGGACCTTGCCAGTGTCCCATCTGTATATCAGCTGTATAACTTATAGGCAATAATAGTAGTGGGGAAGGGCGGGAGAAGCTCTGGATTGAGATAGACTCTGTCTCTCCTGGGTGAAGGACCTGTTAGGAGGAGAAGATTTTTAGCGTTCCCTGTACCCACTTGCCTTTAATACTCTACATCCATTCCTCATCCCTTGTTGGTTCAAATAAATATAAGAAGATCAGATTGCGTTAATTCCATTTAAGAGACTAGTTTGGGAGGGAGTGAAATAGCCTGGTCAAGCTGATCTCCATTTTAAGCCTGACCACCTGCTGTGAGGAAAGGGGCAGTTTCTGTGAACTGGGGCACCACACACTTCACCCTGAGGGGGTACCATTCCTTCAGCCCCTCAGCAGTGGCACACCTTACAAGGTCTCCCATTTTCCAAGGGGACCCCAATTAGTCTCACAGTAATAAGGAACAGTAGTAAGTGAGGAGACTTCTGTACAAACTCCAGCTTGGTCTCAGCTTCATCCTCCTCTTCCTGAATACTCCCCTTATTACACTGGCATGGGGTCAAATTCCTATAGTACTCCACTTAAAACCTCTCTCCTAATAGAGATGGACCCATTAATTATTATTCTGGGGGCTGGTCATCCAAGCAATTCCAAATTTACTGTTAAGAGATATGCAAAGGGGCAGCTAGGTAGTTCACTGGATAGAGAGCTCAGAAGGTCCTGGGTTCAAAGATGACCTCAGATACTTCCTTGCTCTGTGAACCTGGGTGAATAACAGCCCCAAATGCCTAACTCTTACTGCTCTTCTGCCTTGGAACTAATACTTAGTATTGAATCTAAGACAGAAGGTAAGGATATTTTAAAAAAGAGTTAACATGGCTTCATCACTGGTCAAAATGAACCTCTTTTTTTTTTGACAGTGCTACTATGCTATTCTTGATGGCACCATGTTGGATCTCAAGCTAACTGCTACTCCTTTTAAACATTAACTAAACTTCCCTTTAATAATATGTAGCACCTGGGACAACCTCTTCCATCACATATAGAGAGTTCCTAGAATAGCTATCCCAGGTGCATGGTACCCTGTGGATACACATCCATTCAAATGATTACTTTCAAGCCCCTACTGATGTATTTACCATTTTTTTCCCCTTCAGTCAGCTCAAAGACGAAGTTCAAAATAAAGTTATTAAATGAAATTGCATAGTAAGATTTTCACTAGAACATTCTTTCCCCCCTAAACCTTTGGCAGACTCTCCCACAAAACTATAGACAGACAGACAGACAGACAGATAGGTAGACAGATAGAAAACTTCTAAGCATTTATTTACTACATGCCTGACACTTTGAAAAGTACAATTTCTACCCTCAACGAGGTAACATTCAAACAGTTCAAGGCAATACATGAAGAACTGAAAAGCGGGGAAAGGTGGGGACAGGCAGGATAGGAAAAGGTCTTTGCATTGTTGCAAGGTGGATAGGCAGAGATGGAGAAGTTTGTAGAATTAGGTGGGATTGAGGTGAGTGTGTTGAGGGTCTCTCATGAAACGGCAGTTCCAGTTAGGGACTCAATGATCAGAAGAAAACTCAGGAGAGAAGCATCATCTGTAGAGTAAGTGAGTACACTGAGGAATCGTGCTCTCTGGGGAATATGGGTGTGTGAGGACAGAGTCTGAGTGAAGAAGCAATTCCTGATGATGGAGAACTACTGATGGCTTCTAGTGATGGTGTCACTCTGCTGTCCCTGGGAGCTCACTCCCTTCAGGTCCTGGGCTGATTGCTGCGTACGTGGTCTCTGTGGGCACATCGCTTTGCTGGCTTTGTGGCATTATCCCTTAGTCTCATTTGAATTTTGACCTGCTATATGCTGGGTGATCAGTCTCTGCCCTGCTCCCTGCTTCTTGGCTCATCTCTTCAAGTCTACAAACCATCTTCAGTTTCAGCCAGGTAGGGCATCTTGATGAAAACTTTGTTCCTGATAAAGGAGGTGGCTATAATTTTTAGGTTATTCCCATCACACCCAGTTAATGTGTCTGGCAGAATACCTCTGGGCTATGGATAAATTTTTTTCCTTTTCCTTTTTGACCATGATATATGGCTGAAGATCCAAGTCTTCCTGCAGTCTGGCTTAGCATCATCACTCTTAAAAACTTCCAAAATCTTCTCCTGCCTAGCATGCAAATTAATTTGAAGTACAATAAAACATAAGTGAAGAAGGCAAGGTCTTGGTTCTCCAACCACCTACCCCACATTCTTGTCTTTATTATGTATATCGACAAGCAGAAAAGTCTGATTGCTTTCCTACTATATTTTGCCAAGGAAAACTTAAATCTCTCTTCAAACACCTTATAGAATTTTGCCAAGATTTGAAGCAATGTTCTATGTACTATAGTTTTTTTTTTTTCAAACCCTTAACTTCGGTGTATTGTCTCATAGGTGGAAGAGTGGTAAGGGTGGGCAATGGGGGTCAAGTGACTTGCCCAGGGTCACACAGCTGGGAAGTGGCTGAGGCCGGGTTTGAACCTAGGACCTCTCGTCTCTAGGCCCGACTCTCACTCCACTGAGCTACCCAGCTGCCCCCTCTATGTACTATAGTTTGCAAATTCTAATCACTTTCCTTTAGGAAAAAAGAAATGAGACAGTATTTATATTCCTTCCCTCCTCTTTTCTTCCCCCATTCTTCATAATTTTTAAACATCAGTAACAGTGGTTCAACAGTCATGTCTGTCATTTCTTTGCAACATGTACTTCATCTAATCTTTTTGACCTGAAATCAAAAAGGTCAGGTAGGTACTCTCTTATTTTCTCCTTACACATCTTGATAGCTCTTTGCATTCTGACCATTCTAGTCTAAAGATCATTTTCCTTGGTAAGGAAAACAAAAGCTAAATAAAGTTTTGAGTTGTTTTTCCTTCTCTCCATTCTCCATTAACATGGTTTTATCTACTTCTGAAAGAGGTCTTTTCTTTGATATTCCTCTTGCCCCCAACATAGCTAAAATAGCCCTTTTGGTGAACCTTTGCATTTATCATTAGTGTTAATGAATTCCTTGTAGTTCTTGCTGGGAGGGAGTCTTTGTTTTTATTTTTTGATTTTATCCAAGCTTATCTGCAACTGATTGGCATAGATAGACATTTCATTCATTCACCAGTCCTTACGCCCTAACTAAGATCAAAGCATCTAGCTAGGTGTTAAAGATAGCTGTAGTATAGTAAAAAGAATGTTGATTTTGGAATCAGAGGACTGCCACTTACTACCTGTATGAACTTGGGGTCAACTCACATAATTTTTGTAGAGCTTAGTTTCTTCTTTTATAGACTGAGGGGGTTGGACTAGATAGCCTCTAAGATCCCTTCCAGCTTTGCCCATTATCCTATTATATTATATCCTGTTATTCACACATCTCTGTGTGACCTTGGCCAAATCACTTCACTTCTTTGGGCTTCTTTTATAATTTAACATTTGTTGGAATAAAGATCACTTTTCGCTCAAAACCCTATGATAGGCCATACAAATAGGAACTTGGGTTTTGTTAGATTGTTTTCTTTTCACAATTCCTTTGAAGTTATATTTAGTAGCTTTTTTTGGGGGGGATAATTATATGAGCGACAGGTAGGTGGCTCAACAGCCAGGTCTGAAAATGGGAAGTCTTGGATTCAAATATGGCTACAGACATTTCCTAGTTGTGTGACCCTGGGCAGGTCACTTAACCTCAATTGGCTGGCCTTTACTGTTTTTTTTTTTTTGCCTTAAAACCAATACTAATATAAATTCCAAGATAGAAGGTAAGGTTTAAAAAAAAAATTATATGAACACTGCATGTATTAATGACTATTGGCTTGGAGAAATAAATATTAACTAGATTTTTCTGAGTGTTTTTTTTTCTGCAGTTAGTAGCTTTTGCTGCACAGTTAATGGGCAAAATTGATAATATTGCTAGTATAGGCATACAAAAGAACTTGTGACAAAATAAGACATCACTGGAATGTACGACACTTTATCCTCCATTTTCTTTCTAAAAGAATAGCCCCAAAGAGAGGGTGATTGTAGCTTGCAGGGAAGGAGAAAAACACAGAAACTGCTATTTAAACATTTGAGAAAAGGAAAAGATTTACATGATGATAAACTGGGGAAATTCTATTAGAGAACATAATTTTGAAGAATCATCCAGATACAATTAGAATAATCGTATTATTCAGTGAAAGGATACTGAAGATTAATAAGCTAAAAGTTTAGATCATGTCATGCAAAATAACAACTGCTTTTATTAATCAATTAGTCTAACTTAGAGTGATGCTCTCCAAAGTAGGGGTTAGGGTCTTGTAGAGGGATAACCCTAAGGGAGTTGTGGTATGACCCCTAAGAGGGTGGGATTATTCAATCATAAAGTGGGGAGATGGGTTTCATCCATCCATTTCCATAATACCCAATCATGGGATATATTTCCAACACATTCATATTTACTTATTACTCATCACAGATCAGCACTACCCAACTCTACCCCACCTTATTAACTCCCAACCTTCCACTTTCTAAACCCAAAGTCTGGCACCTGAGGGTAGTAATGCTCTAACTCTTCTAGGGCACGCAAAGAAGCAACTGCACAGCTCCTGCTGGAGATTTTCTTGTTCTTCTCTTCTATCCCCCAACTCTATCAACCTACCAAGAAAAAAAAGTAAATAAATGACTAAAAAGAGTACATAATCAAAAAAAGTTTGGGAAGCACTGATTGAGGGGACTAGGGAAATTTTAAACAAGTATCCAAGTCCACATGCCTCAGGTCATCCTCTAGCCTTATCCAAGATCTGACTGTAGTCCATTGGTCATATGCATCATTTTGATCCTAGCCAAAAAAATATTTTGTGTCTTTTGCATTCGAGGGGGTAAAACAAACAAACAAACAAAAACGCCAGTTTTTGCTTTCAAGGAAATGATCCCACTGAGGAATACAACAGGTAAATGAATAATTATAGATACATGAAAATTTGAGAAGAGAGAGAGCCCTAACAAGAAAGGCTGCCCACAGAAGGTACGCTATGTCCATTTCAGAGCAAAGATATGTAATTACATTATAACATTAATAATAATAACTGACATTTATATGAAGTCTCTAACTTTAGGAGTCTCAGAGGGTTAGAAAGAATCCAGGACTTGGAATCCAGGCCGAGTTTGACAGCCTTCAAAACATCAATGTCCCAAGATACAAAAATGGACCTTTGGGAGACAGTTGGTCAAACATTTATGAAGTGCCTACTATGTGTTATGTATGCACTTTGCTAAGCTGTGAAGGGATCACCTTCTGGATCCCAGGCCAGAGGATGGTATCATCTCGCAATTTAGTGGGACCAACACTATATAGGAACTTAGCTAATAATACCAATAATACCATTACTAGGTTTGTATCCCAAAGAGATAAAAAAAAAGAGAGAGAGAGAGAGAGAAAAGACCTATTTGTACAATAATTTTTATAGCTGCTCTTTTTGTGGAGGCAAAGAATTGGAAACTAAAGGGATGTCCATCAATTGGGGAATGGCTGGACAACTGTGGTATGTGATGGTGATGGAATATGGTGATGGTGCTGTAAGAAATGATGAATTTCAGAAAGAGATGGAAAGACTTATGGGAACTGATGCAGAGTGAAATAAGCAGAACTAAGAATATTGTACACAGTAAGTGAAATATGTGGGTGATGATCAAATGTGATAGACTTTGTTACTAACAGCAATACAATGATCCAGAACGATTCTGTGGAACTTATGGAAAAGAATGCTCTCCATCTCCAGGGAAAGAACTGTTCAAGTAGAAATGCAGGTGAAAACATAAGATTTATTACTTATCAACTTGGGTATATGTTTTGGCTTTTGGTTTTATAAGATTCATATGCAAAAATGAAAAAAATAGAAATATATTGTGTGATAATACATGTATAACCCAGGTTGAATTGCTTGTCAGCTCTGGGAGCAGGGAGGAAAGACATGAGGAGGACAATATGGATCATTTAATTTTGGAAAACAAGTGGAAATTTATTAAAATAAAAAAAAAAGACTTAGGGGTTTTAATGGACTACAAGCTTAATAAGAAAACAATGAGATTTGGTAGCCAAGGAAGGCAATAATAAAGAGAAGCATGGTGAGAGCCTATTGTACTCTGTCTTGGTCTAACACCATCTGGAGTATTGTATTTTGTCTTCAGTGCCACAATTAGGACAGCCTGGAGTACATCCAAAGAAAAATGCCTCAGGAGTATTACAAGGAACTCAGGGTGTTTAACTTGGAGAGGAGAAGGGACAGGATATCTGTCTTCAGGTATTTTGAGGTTTGTCATATGGAAGAGGGATTAGCTTTGTTTTGCTTGGCCTGGAAGAGCTGAACAGGGAGTAAGGAGTAGAAATTATAAGAAGGCAGATTTCATCTTAATATAAGGCAGAAAACTTTCCAGCAATTAGAGCTGTCCTAAAGCAGAATAGGCTGCCTTAAGACATCAAGAGTTGCTAACAATTGGTGTTCTTTAAATTCATGTTGTTAGATACTTGTTGAAGATGCAGTAGATAATTCTTGCTTTATGTTTAAGTGGGGTAAGAGGATCCTTCCAACTCTGAGATTCTATGCCTTTTGCACATTAATAGTTTATAGGCAGATAATGTTTTTTTAAACATGTATTAATATTAATTTTTAACATGGTTACATGATTCATGCTCCTACTTTCTCCTTCACCCCCCGCACTCCCCCCAACCATGGCTGATGCACTTTTCCACTGGTTTTGTCATGTGTCCTTGATCAAGACCTATTTCCAAATTGTTGGTAGTTGCATTGGTGTGGTAGTTTCGAGTCTACATCCCCAATCATGTCCGCCCCGACCCATGCGTTCAAGCAGTTGTTTTTCTTATATGTTTCCTCTCCTGCAGTCCTTCCTCTGAATGTGGGTAGCATCTTTACCATAAATCCCTCAGAGCTGTCCTGGGTCATTGTATTGCTGCTGGTACAGAAGTCCATTACATTCGATTTTACCACAGTATGTCAGTCTCTGTGTACAATGTTCTTCTGGCTCTGCTCCTTTCGCTCTGCATCAGTTCCCGGAGGTCTCTCCAGTTCACCTGGAACTCCTCCAGTTTATTATTCCTTTGAGCACAATAGTATTCCATCACCCGCATATACCACAGTTTGTTCAGCCATTCCCCAATTGAAGGACATACCCTCCTTTTCCAATTTGTTGCCACCACAAAAAGCACAGCTATAAATATTTTCGTACAAGTCTGTTTATCTATGATCTCTTTGGGGTACAAACCCAACAATGGTATGGCTGGGTCAAAGGGCAGGCATTCTTTTATAGTCCTTTGAGCATGATTCCAAATTGCCAGCCAGAATGGCTGGATCAGTTCACAGCTCCACCAGCAATGCATTAATGTCCCAATTTTGCCACATCCCCTCCAGCATTCATTACTCTCCCCTTCTTTCATTTTAGCCAATCTGCTAGGTGTGAGGTGATACCTCAGAGTTGTTTTGATTTGCATTTCTCTAATTTTTAGAGATTTGGAACACTTTCTCATGTGCTTATTGATACTTTTGATTTCTTTACCTGAAAATTGCCTATTCATGTCTCTTGCCCATTTATCAATTGGGGAATGGCTTGATTTTTTATACAATTGCTTTAACTCCTTGTATATTTGAGTAATTAGACCTCCATCAGAGTTTTTTGTTATAAAGATTTTTCCCAATTTGTTGTCTCCCTTCTGATTTTGACTAATTGTTTTTGTTTGTACAAAAGCTTTTTAGTTTAATATAATCAAAACCATTTAATTTACATTTTGTAATTTTCTTTCTTACTTGGTTTTAAAGTCTTTCCTTTCCCATAAATCTGACAAGTATACTATTCTGTGTTCACTTATTTATAGTTTCCCTCTTTATATTCAAGTGGTTCACCCATTCTGAATTTATCTTGGTGTAGGGTGTGAGATGTTGATCTAGACCTAATCTCTCCCATATTGTCAGATAATGTTTTTTTAAAGCTCTTACCTTTTGTCTTAGAACTGATATTGAGCATTGGTCCCAAAATAGAAGGGCTAGGCGATTGCGGTTGTGTCTTGTCCACATTTATATAATTAAGAAGTGTTTGAGGCCACATTTGAACCCAAGACTTCCCATGTCTAGGCCCAGCTCTCCACTAAGTCACTTAATTGCTCTGAAGATTATCTTGCTCATTACAAATGATAGCCACTCCACTATCATGAAACTTTTAATTATTAAGTGCTTACTATGTGCAAGGCATTGTTCTAAGCACTTGGTACATAAAGAAAGGCAAAGACTTTCAGAGCCTTGCATTCTAATGAGGATTTGCAAATAACTTATACACCAGAAAATTTGCAAATGACTACATATGCAGGAAAAATGCATTGTAAATGGAAGATTATCTCAGAGGTAGGCATTGTCTGAGGAGGGGGACTGATGAGGAAAGGGCTTTTCTGGAAGGGAAGACAGGAAATGAGTCTTGGTGGAAGCCAGAAGGTAGAGATGAGATTATTCCAGGTAAAGAATGTACAGTGAATTTAAATACATGGAGTTGGGAGGAGCAAATGGATCTCACATATTAAAGTAGGTTTCTGAGGGAATCCCACTTAGAATTAGAACATTAGCTATTAGTGTGATTTGCTTTATGTACTTGAAAGTAACAAAAGTGCACTAATAATTCTATTATCCAGCTTTCCACTAATTCGCCTAGATCTTCTGAATCAATGATATTATTATATATATGGTACATATTAAGATTTTTGTTCCTTTTTTAGCCCAGTGTCATCCTCCCTAACATTTGTCTACCAGTTCATAATACCTTTTCTCCTCCTCTAGTACAACTGGAGAAAGCTACAGAAGCTGGGGTTTAGATTCTTTTGATGAAGTTGTGGCATTATCTTCTGACCTAGGAAAACTCTAATCATAAGAAATCATTTATAGAACATTCTTGCTCCTTTAATCTTTAAAATGAAATTCAGCCTAGTGAGAGGGGCTGGCAGTGTGATTTAATTTTTATAGGGAACTCCCAGGTGAGAAGACTCTTTAGCATTGTAGGTTGGCAACATCTTTGTAAGTTATAGTTTTGGAATAGGACTCTTGTGAATAAACTCAGAAAAAGGTCTGTGAACTTGGATGGAAAAAGTACATCTTTATTTCAATATAATTTGTTGCCTTTTTAATCCTTTATCTTTTATTTTAGGTTAGTAATTTTAAAAGTCTGAGAAGAGATTCATAGGCTTTCAGACTTCCAAAGAGGTCCATGACAAAAAAAGGTTAAGCACTTGTCTCAGAAAGTTGCCCAGAACGGTAATTGCCTAAGCTATTTGTCCAGGATCACACACAGCCATTATGTGTTACTTGATGCCTGTTCATCCTGACTCTGAGACCAGCTCTCTAATCATCCCCATTAAACAGAGAATAAGAAAATCTTAATTAAGTGAATAGAGTTGGGAATTGTTTCTTATTCCACTGAAGTCCTTTCTCCATTGGCTTATGGTGGCATGGTATGAAGGTTAGGTGAGTTCATTCATTCAATCATTCTGTTTTCTAAAGCATGAAATGACTGAAATCGTATAGGTGTTGCTACTGAGGCATTGTTTTTCTTAACCTTTTCTTCCCCCTTTATAAACTGTTAATTAATACACTGCAAGTCAAGCCATCACAGCTTTACTTTTGCTTTGGGATTGCTCTCCCTTTGGTACTTCTTCATTTCAGCCCTTATTTATCAGATCAGGAAACTGTTAAGCACAAAGGATTTAGGAGGGCAGGGGTTCAGTGGACAAATAGTATAGACCTGCTCCTGTTGGGCTCATAAAATTTTCTGTAGAAGCAAGAAGAGAAAGGATTGAGAAACACTGAAATTTGAAAAAGTAGCTA
Source organism: Gracilinanus agilis (assembly GCF_016433145.1). Taxonomy (NCBI): domain Eukaryota; kingdom Metazoa; phylum Chordata; class Mammalia; order Didelphimorphia; family Didelphidae; genus Gracilinanus; species Gracilinanus agilis. The sequence continues at coordinate 163,891,348 of NC_058131.1, read as the reverse complement.
GTATGCTCTGAATACAGGACCATTGACTTCCTTTTTTGAAAGATTAAAGGTTTTGAGTTGTGCTTTCCAGGAGTGGTGTTGTGTCTGTATTGATCCATGGATATTCAATTAGCCTAATTCCCTCTGTCAAGTCAATAAACATTTATTAAACACCTACTATGTGCCAGGAACACTGTGCCAAATGCTTGATACACAAAGAAAGGCAGAAAGAAAAAAAAGTCTCCATTTTCAAGGGGTTCACGGTCTAATGGGGGAGAGAATAAGCAAAAAAAGGAACTATGATTTGTACTATGGTATAAACAATATATGTAATACAACACAGAATAACTTGGAGACAATCTCAGAGGAAAGGCACTAGTATTGTTCCATGAGAGATACATTTGAGAATCTCACAGTTTGATTAAAGACTGGGATTGAAACTTTGATTTGGGCCTCATTAATACTGAACAAATAGAGAGTAATAACACTGAGGTGTGGTGCCAGGAACACCAGGATGTCTTTATATCCCTTGGGAGGCACTGAGCTCTCCTACTACCAGAAGTTCTTAAACTTAAAAAATAAATGACCATACTTCAATATAATTGGTTTCTTTTGTGTCCTGTGCATTTTATGTACTTAAAGCATTACTTTGAGAAAGTTCATGGATTTTAACAATCTATCATGATACAAAAATGGGTATAAACACTTGGTTTAGAACTTATTCCTTTTCCATTCTCATGACTAACTTACTGGTACACGTACTTATTAGTCATCCCATAAATATCTTGGTCCCCATTATGGTTTTAAATAAAATTTCATATTTCTCCAGCCCCCTTAGCATAGCCACAGCTTTAACAAAGTAGCTTATATAGTATATATGTACATTTATTTGGTGCTTTCAGGATTTACATTCGATTCTCCATTAAATTGTGAGATCCTTGAAGGTAGGAACTGCTTTTTGCCTTTCCTTGTATCCCCAAGCATTCAGCACAATGCTTGGCATACTGTAGATAACAAATACTTGCTGGCTCACACACATTATCTCCTTTAAGCCTGGCAAGCAACCCTGTAAGGTAGATATTAGAGGTATATATTCTCATCCTTGTACAGATGAGGCTCAGAGAGATTTGGTGACTTGCTCTGGACACAGTTAGCATATGTCTGCATACACCATCATTCCATCCATCAAAGTAATGTCTGCATACTAAGTGAAGAAAGCTGGGATTTGAATCCTACATTTTCTTGAACCTAAGGTTAGCATCTTATCCCCATATCTTCTTAATCGACCATTAGAATGGCATTGTAGCCTATGGGTGTATACAAGAGAAGTAACCCAGTCAGGTTAAGTCACCTAGATTTCAGCCTAAGGGGCCAGTTTGGGAAAGAAGTGAACTCCCCAGTACTTGGAGATCTTTCGTCCCAGGCTAATGGAGGAGGCATTTCTAACCTTTGAAGGTTGGGTCTATCTGTAAAACAAAAACATTGTTTTAAAATGGTTCTAAATCGAAATGAATACATTATATTTAAATGAACACAGAGGACCTAGTTAGGGGTTTCCATCGCGGTGCGCAAAGGAAATCCCAAATTTTAAAGGGAATAGCTGGAGAACTAAATACCTCGGAGTAAACCAAGGAGCCAGTCTACCGTGTGAAGGAAGAAACGCCAGGAGATATAGAGAGAAAAGGGGAGGGCGGTCCACCCACTGGAACAAAGGGCCAAAGAAAACACCAGCTCTTCTCCTCCCTTTCAATGTCCCTCCCCCAACCCAAACAAACCCGAAAACCCATAACCTTGTACACCGAGTGCACTGCCAGAACGGTTGCAACACCGTCCCTGACCGCAGCTGGATAGGTTCCCATCCCGGTGGATGCGTGCGTATCTGTGTGTGTGCGCGCGCGCGGGGTGTACGCTGTGAGTGTGCGTGTGTGCACAGGACTTCTTGTCCGCCCCAGGTGGAGGGGGACCTCAACCAGCGCGGGACTAGGAGAGAGCGCGTGGATCCAATCCACGTGCGCTGCCCAACGCTGCTCCTAGCCCTAGTATACCCAGTGGGAGGCGCCCTGCCCCGCCCCACTATCCCGAGGGTCTCGGAGCTCGGGTCCCACCTCCTCTGGCCCCTAGTTTGCAAACAAAGAGCGCTGGTCCAGACCAGCGTCCCTGTTGACTAAGGCCTGTCCTTTGGGACTTTGTACGAAGTTGGGAAAGAGCAGCACCCGTTCATCCCCAAACTCGCCCTTTCCTGAAGATTGGGCTGGGAGGATCCAGTAGAAAGACTGTCCGAAGGGGCTCCCCTCCTCGCCTCCCACTTTGGTGGGGACCCATTGGAGAAATAGCAACAGGCAGGTTTTATCTCCTCCTGCCTGGATTCCAAGGCCGGAGTACCCTGCTTCCTTTCTTGGCAGTGAACGCGGTGTCTAGGATTGGGCGCGTCCCATTCAGGTCTACGAGGTGGCTAGAGAGCCGAGGAGGTGAGCCCTTCCTTTAGCCCCGGAGGGGCTTCCTCCCTGGCCCCTCCCCTTTCCCTTCTTCCCCGCCCCCGCCGCTCAGTCCGTGTGGGACAAAGGTAAGGACTAGAAAGCCCAGCCGGGTTCGCTGCCTTCGGGAGCTACCAAGAGCATGCCGGGTGCAGGGGAGAGAAGTCGGGGCACGAGCATAGAGCGGACGGCCCAGGGGGCAGCCGCTACCTAGAGAGCGCGCCAGTCCCAGGACGCCACACTGGACTGGCCGACCTGTCCAAGCAGCTGGTTATCCCGGGCGGGCCAGCCGCCCTGCGGCCAGACTTAGCTCCCCAGGCGTCCCCTTCGGCAACCCCAGCTCCTCTCCGGGTTGGCTCCCCACCCTCCTCTTCCCCTCCCCATCTCCAATCTTCCCCCTCCCCCTTGGCTCCGCCCCTTCCCCAGAGTCCGCCAGCCTCCCGGCTTAAGTCTTGGGCTCGGAGGTGTCATGCCTCCTGCTGCTCTGGCTTTGACGTTGCCGGGGGCATCCGTGCTAGCCTGGGGCCGCCGGGGCTGCTGCTAGTTTGGGAGCGGGCTGTTGGGCTACTCTGAGTAGTTGTGGGGCTTTCTTCCCCGAGGGTTTTGGGGGAGAGAGAGAGAGAGAGAGAGACTGAGTGTATGTGTGCTCAAGAGTCTAGGAGGGCTTTTTGCCTTGCCTTGCCCTCTTTCCTCCAGGCTGTCAGTGGTGACTAACAAAGAAAGAGCCCCCAGATGGGAGAGCGGGCGAGGGGTCTCCTCTGAAGCGGTCCTCCGCTCCACCTCCTTCTAAACACTCCTGGAAAACGAAAGGAGGCAGCGTTGAGCCCGAGCTTGGTGGCTCCCAGCTGCAAAGCAATCGGCAGGAGATGGAAGATGGAAGAAAGAAGTGGTGGGGTAAGGCATTCAGGAAAGAACGGATGGTTTTTGAAGGGGGATATTCTTGATTCCTGGGAATTCTTTTCTTGCCCTTCCTCTTTTCCTTTTCTTTGATCACTGGGAGACCTATCTCTGCTTCTACCTCGCTGGCTTGGTTAACTGTGCCCCTTTCTTTGTGCCTGCCTGCCTGGGGGTGAACAGAACTAGACTCAAGTTTGTTATGGTGAATTCACTGATTTTAATTTTTCCCTCTCTACTCCACCGCCTGAAGGGGAACCCAAGTTACCCATCCTTCCTAGTGTTCTAGTAAGTGATAAGAGGCTGGAAAAGGGACGAAAGTACTGTTTTGGACGCTTCCAGCCCTACTTGTATTCAGGGACTATCACGTTACCCTGTCAGAAAAAGGGAAATAAACTTGGGAGAATAGTCTTGGGAAGGCTACTAATATTTTTGATAGCTTTTAAAACAAATTATCTTGTATTTTTGTTGTTATTAATAAATTCTGAACTTGAGTAAAAGAAGTATTTCCATATGAAAAATAGAGGTGATAATGAGGATTGCAAATCATATAAGGAATCTGTTACATCTCTCTCCCCTCTCCTTCCTTCCTTCCTTCCTTCCTTCCTTTCTTTCTTTCTTTCTTTCTTTCTTTCTTTCTTTCTTTCTTTCTTTCTTTCTTTCTTTCTTTCTTTCTTTCTTTCTTTCTTTCTTTCTTTCTTTCTTTCTTTCTTTCTTTCTTTCTT
>NC_058131.1:163862126-163882293 GCF_016433145.1 Gracilinanus agilis | reverse complement strand
CCCTCTCCCTCTCCCTCTCCCTCTCCCTCTCCCTCTCCCTCTCCCTCTCTTTCTTTCCTTCTCTCTTTCTCTTAGCATCTGTACTAAAAGTATTGGTTCCAAGATAAGAGCAGTAAAGGCTAGACAATGGGGGTTAAGTGACTTGTCCAAGGTCACATAGCTAACAAGTTTGGGAGGTCATATTTGAACCTAGGACTTCCCATCCATAGACTTGGCTCTCTAACCACTGAGCCACGTAGTGCCCCTTCTTTTCTTTTTAAGTATATAATTTCAGCATAAAACAAGTTGTTCCAAAATAAGTAAACGATGTCAATCTGTATATTTTTTTTGAAGTTCTCTTGAAAAAGTGAATGCTCATTTGAACCCTGCCCTATTGTTACTGGTAAATTAAAGCCATGGGATTGCTCTTTAACCTGACACAGAGAACTAGAGTTTAGAATCTTGTTGTGGGGACCTCATACAAAAATGCTTCCTTTCATCTCAAAGATGTCATGTAATGCTAAATAAACAGGCAATCAGAAGTATCATGGGCTTCTCCATTTTAATTTTTTACAGGCTACAACCACAGTCAAGATGGTATTCAGTGTTTCAATCAGTGTAATTATAAGAAAAGGATCAGGGTGGGTTGGTTTTTAGAGGGCGAAAGAAGTGCTTACAAAAGGATAGTCTTAGTTGAGTTGTGTCAGAAGATAATTAATACCTTGGCACAGTTTGGCTTCCCTAGGGTTAAGGAGAGCAATTAAAAAAATAAGAAAAGGTAAATTGGAAATTCTTAGAGCCTAGAAAATCTCAGGCCTTCAGAAATTTAAAATAAATAGAGCAGGAAATAAAAGTACTTATTGTAGAATTCACTGTTTCATCAATCTCAGACATTTATGTTAAGCCCTCCACCCTGGGCCCCCAACCCGAAATTAAGCTCACCTTTTAAACCATACCATTGTATCTGTATCCTGATCTCTCAACTCAGTAGAATCAGAGAAGAGTGTGAGAAGTTGAGCATACAGGACATTAATGTGTTTACAAGTAATTTTTTTTCATTGAAATTCTACAGTGATTTGTCATCCATTATTTAGTAACTAAACCTACAGGTGTGGTAATGGATAAATTTCAGAGCTGCTTAAGAAGTGACTTGGGGAAGAAGAAGTGTGAATATTAAAATGCGAATGGGATTGTTTTGGCCTCAAGACTGGTTTATTTGAAGTTCACTCCAGGTTAATACCATGTAGCATTTATAAAAGGCTTTTCTTTAGAGACAGGATAGTCCAGGAGGTAAGTAATTAGAGTCACTGGTTCAGACATAGCTGAGCTTTACTTAGTGTTTTAGAAATGTTCTGATGATCAGCCTTTCAAATGCCCTACACCTTTGGGATCTGATTTAAGGAAGATTTGGGAAGGTCTGTTTTTAATTCCTTATCCCACTGTCTCTTGAGATTTGGAGGTGATGTCAGGACAAGGTTGAGGTGCTTCCAGAGGTCCCCCTAAATGGATAATTTCTTGCTGATCACTTTTTCCCATTGCCTAGGGCTTATCTTAGATATTCTACATCTGGGAGATACCCTCTCTACCTCCCCCAATACAGCCTCTAGGGTCCTTGGACCATCTGTCCTTTTTTCATTCAGGGATGTTCAGTTAGACCTGGCTCAAGCCTTTGGGAATGGAAGGTCAAATTGGAATTTACTGGGGCATTTGCCTTGGGGAAGAGGGGGAAGAGAGCAGAGAGGGCACAACTTACCAGCAAAACAAACATCTCCACAGTTGTCTTTGTACCCAGTTGGCACTTTATAATCTTTAACCCCTCTCAGGGCTGAAGCACATTAGGTAAAATATAAGCTCTAGCAATAGTCTACAAAGAAGCCTGAGATTATAGACATAAGCTTTCTAGTACTCACAATCTCATTCTCCAGAATTAGTCTCTTCCAAGAAATCGAATTACTACAGATATACCCACACCTCCTTTAATGTCAGTGTTGGGGGGTGGCGTTGGCAGATAGTCTCATAGCAACACTGGTGTATTCTTAAGGGGGTGAATGTCTAAGTGATAATGCAGCAGGATTTGGTGGGGTTTGTTTATAATATAGTAACTATGATACTGTGAAACTGAAGGGTGGAGTGACTTTATTTGGGATATAAGCATGTAAGACTGAATTACTCTGATTGGTGTGGCATTGGCCCGATAATGTATTGTGCAGTAGTGCTCAAACTTTTTGGTCTCAAGGCCATTTTACAAGCTTAAAATCTATTGAGGATATTCTATCCCTCCTCCATAAAGAGCTTTTGTTTACGTAGGTTATCATTATTGATTTATACAGGATTAGGCTTTAAAACTTCTCAATATTATCATAAGAACAGTTTTAACATCATGGACCTCCTGAAAAGGTCTTGGGGACCCCCAGGGGTCCAGTGGACTACCTTTTGAGAAATACTGGTATAGTAGAATGAAAATAATATATAAAAAGACATTCTTACCCAGTCATTATTACTTAAACCTGAATTCTCTTTAAGAAGATACAATTTGCAAAACAAACAAAAAAATTTATATGTAAGAACTGGAAATTGAAGGGAAGCTCATCCATTGGGGAATGGCTAAACAAGTTGTGGCTTGTGATTGTCATGGGATTCTACTGGCCTGTAAAAAATGACAAATAGACTAATTTTAAAAAATGGAAAGACTTACATCAAGTTTTGAAAAATGAAACAAACAGAGCCAAGAGAACATTATATGCAACTACATTATATACATTGTTGAAGTATGACTTGCATATATGTTCACCTCCAGAGAAGGAACTAATAAATAGAAATAAGATATAGTTTTATATATATGCACACACACACATACAGTCAAATGATGCCTTCTCTAATGGAGGGAGTAGGCTGGGTATTTTAATATAACAAATTTTTAAAAATAGTGTCATTATTATTATATAATTCATTATCCGAGGCCTGGACGCCAGCCTAAGAAGACAGGTTTTGTACCATGCCCAGAAGGTCAACAAATCAGAGCCTGGTTGTTGGAGAGTGGGAAGGGAACTTGAACATTTACACTTCAGGGACCTGGAGACACAGGGCGTTTTCCCTCTGGTTTTTGGAACATATGATATATTCAAGAGTATAACAGCTGGGGTCCCTTTCGTGGTCCCATAATAGAAGGGCACAAACGAATATTCACTGCCTATCTTTAGTAGGACCCAGTGAGAATTTGTTTTCATCTGGTACCTGGAGATTATTGCTTATCCCTACTCCAATTTGAAATTCCCATTTTTTTGCCCAGGAGGTAGTGAGGTGAATATGAGATATTTGTTCTTGTTAATTGAGATATATCCTTAGAGTTAAGGACTGGAGCTAAATATAAAAGTTAATCTTGTGAGGCAAGGTCGTGGTGTTTCACTAAAATCAACAATCAGGATTGTGGGTTCTCATGGAGGAGAGAGCTTAAAAAAATTATTGAAGCTTTAGGGCTCCAAAGACTCCTAGGACCACTGTATAATGAAACTTCCAATTTGATACTTTGTCATTTGAAGTATTTCCATTTACATTCATGGGTATGTACGTGTGTCTGGTGTATGTGTTTCTGTGCAATGGTTAGGTTTAAGTTGGGTTCCAAGTACTTAATTCATTAGAAATGAATTTTAGAGAACCTTGATCTTTGAGTGCTTTTTGGACCCAACAGCCAGCAGTGTCATCTGTTCCTGGAAATGAAATTTTACTTTTAATCCTCCATCTTAGAACCTAGAATTTGAATACAAATATATTATTCAAACACAAGGAATTATTTGAATTCCTCTTTGTGTATAGCAAGAGCTGTAGTTTGGTTTAAGGGACTCAGAAACCTTGAAATTATTTTCTAGCCACAATATGGTACCTAAAGGCTCTTGTAATTGGATCATTGCAACCCCTGCCCTCCACAGCAGTGTCTTGTTAATGGTTATAATAATTAATTTACTTTTCTCTGGTGCTTTAAGGTTCACTGTATTGGTGGGTCATCCTGACTTGGAAGTGACTGGGTCCTTGAAGGCCATGATGGTGTTGAAAGTATTGGAAGGACCTACCAAGCTAGAAACATTTTGAGTTTGGGCTTAGTGATAAACTCTCTCAATTATCTGATGACTAGTTTATTCTCTAAATTGGTCCATCACCAAATTGGCTGTAGAGTTTTGAATTTCTTGGCCATAGAAACTAGGAGGAATATTTACATGCAGAGTTGCAGTATGAATTGACGAAGGAAATACTTACACCAAGAAAATCAGACTCTTAAACCATTGAAGTTGTCTCACAACAACCTTGTTTCTGCACGTTATAGTGTCACCATTATATGGCTAAGGAAAGCAAGGTTTGGAAAGCACATTCTTCACCATGGCCACTTAGTTTTAACCATGTGGTCAATGATACTTTGACCAGGCTTCGTACCAGGATCCTGATGTCAGAGGCATGCTTCCTCCATGATAACTAAAATCTCTCTGCTTCTTTTTTTGTCAACCTCTGCTTTTCCCTGTTGCCCAAAAGCATGGACTTCCCTAACTTTTGTTTCTTTTCCTACCCTCCCACCCCAGTTCCTACCATTAAAAGTGCTGGATCATTCTCTTTTCCAGTATGAATTTACCCATTGTTGTTGTTTTTTTTCTATTTGCTTCTACCATGTTGTTTTTGCCATCGGAGAATATAGTCCTAGTTTCTATTTGATAAGCATCATAGAACAGTATGAGTTTGGAATCAATAGCTTTGGATTTAGATATTACCTCTGATGCTATTATCATTGTGGCCTTGGACAGGTCATTTCTCTGGGATCTCAGTTTCTCCTTCTGTACAATGAGGAAATTGGACTAAGTGCCCCCTTAGGTCCCTTCCAGGTCTAGATAGATGTGTGATCCTATGATTTTATCACAAAACATCACACTTAGATGATTAATATAATTTATTTCACTACAGTATTAAGGAAAACAGCCTAGACTGCAGCTGATGGGGATTAAGATAAGGGAGGACTTTCCCCCATTTTATTCTTCCTTCACCTCCTCTGGCATTCCATGCTAGGGTTAGCCTTCAAGGATTGTTGAAAAGGGAGTTTAGGACAATAAGTAGGAAGGTTGTGAATGAACTAAGGGCTTTAATATGTACTCCATCAACACCTGCTCCCTATTTCTCCTTGCTTTATGTTCCCAGCTAAAGGAATTATAAAGACGGAGTAGCCTGCTCCTTGCTCTTACCATTTGGATCCAATGGATAAGTAAAGTCGAAATCTTTGCTTCGAAGCAGCTGTGGCTTCCTCTGCTTAGATCCCCCAGGGAGACCGTTAGTTAAGGTCTGGTGGATCTATTTTGTTTCCCAGAATATTAACATTTATATTTTTTCCTTGTATTTAAGCATTTAAAAATCCTTGTTTCCACAAAAGCCGTTTTTCAGAGGTACAATGATTCTTTCTGGATGTCCAGCATCCTGGTGTTCTGAGGCATGCAGAATGTGTGTGGCTATTGACTTAGCACCCTTTTGCATTGACCAGACTTTGGTTGTGGTTTAATTTCTAGCAAAAATGGGACTTATAATAGTGGTCTAAGCCTGCTGAGGAGTCAGTGTTTGAGTATTGGTGGTGTGTGTGCGTGCATTTGTGTGCACACATGTGCATGTATGTCTCTGTGAAAGCAGGTGGTTTGTCCTCTGATTGGCTAGACTGTCTCTTCAACCCACCCCCAATCCCCAAAGCAATGATTCTCAACATTTTTTAATGTTAATAAAAACACTCATTTTCTTCACATATGACTGCAGTTGTACTACTAGCCGTCTATTCATTGAAGGCATATTAGGGAGAAAAACTGCTATGAACTCAGGAAGGTTTTAAATGAACTAATGTTCTGTATTTCACAATATCATGTGCATTTGGGAATAGTTTTATATATACATATATACATATACACACATACATGTATGCAAGATATTTATTCAATCTGTAAAAGAAATGCTTAAGATCAAAAACACTTGGTGCCCATATGGGTTTGAAGACCCAATGCAATAACTTAAAGAGAGGCAGAAGTTCTAAGTTTATGGACTGGAAACTGCTGCCCCCTCCTCCCCCCATAGAAAGTTGGGTATGAGTGTAGGAGCAGGGTGGTAGAGTGGTTTTACCAAGCTGTTCAGACTGAAAAATTCCCATTTGCCCAGGAACATTTACTCTCAAACATTCCTTGTTTTCAGACAAATTCCAGTGGGGGTGGGGGTGGAAAGGAGATACTGACTCCCATTCCTCACCCCCAATTAACCAAAATTAAGAATGACTTTTTCATGATGGAGAGAAGGGGAATATGCACATCTATTTTGACTGAATGTACTTACACATTTATTTTATGCAACCTCAGCTGGACCTTTACTGCTGCTAGATATTCCTTTTATACCTCCCTTATCAATTCACATTCTCCACTTACAGTGGTTCTTCCAAACCTTTTCTTCCTCAAAACTCCATGGCTTGCCCCTACCTCATCCACTCAGAGAGAGGCAAGAACCTTGACTCAGATTTTACAGATTGTATTGAGGCTGTTCACCATGAGTGCCGCCTTCTCTCCTCTTTCTCATCTCACATCATTTATTTCAGTCTCCCACTATTTCTTCCTTCACCCCTTTCTCATGTAATGAGATTTACTTACTCTAAAATAAGACTAACCTTTTAATTTGCTCAATCAATCCCATTCCATCTGTTCTCCTCCTGTAAATTGCCCCCTCTATCAATCCCCACTTTATCACTTATTTCCATTCTCTCCCAATCTTCTGGCTGCTTCCCCATTCCCTACAAACATTCCCATATCTCTCTCATCCTGAAAAAGACTCCTTTGGCCCTTCCATTCCTGCTATTTTCCTATATCTCTCTCTATATCTTTTGCCCTTTGAGACTAAACTCCTTAAAAGTCCTATATCATCTAATATAGGTGCATCTATTTTCTTTCCTTTAACTCTCTTCTTAACCCCTTACATTCTGGCTACTGACATTCCACTGAATACTGCTCTCTCCAAAGTTACCAGTGATCTCTTTAATTGCCAAGTCAAATGGCCTTTTTGCTCAGTCCTCATTCTCCTGAACTTCTCTACAGCCTCTGACAACTGTTGATCATTTTCTCCTCCTTTCTCTCAAGGTTTTTGGAATACCACTGTCTCTTGTTTCTCCTGCTACCTCTCTGACCTCTCCTCAGTCTTTTTATGTTGGATCCTCAACCATATTTCACCCCCTGATTGTAGATACTCCACAGGATTTTGTCCTGGACCCTTTTTTTCCCCTCACTTGATGAACTTATCTGTTTCCATGGATTAAATTATTGTCTCTTTGATGACAATTCTCAGATGCACCTACCCTTCCCTAACTTCTGCCCTCCAATCTCCAGTCTCCAACTGCCTTTCAAATTGGATGTCCAATAGACATCTTTAAAAATTTTTTTTATTTTCAAAATCCTTACCTTCTATCTTGGAATTAACACTAAGTATTGGTTGCAAGGTAGAAGATTGGTAAGGGGTAAGCAATTGTGGTTAAGTGATTTGCCTAGGATCACACAACTAGGAAGGGTCCGAGGCCAAATTTGAACCCAAGACTTCCCATCTCCAAGCCTGGCCCTCTAACCACTAAGTCACCTGGCTGCTCTTTCTGTAGATAATCTGAAATGAAATATATCTCAAACTAAACTCATTATCTTCCCCCCCAAACCTTCTACCTTCCCTATTACTGTTGAGGGCAACACCATACTTCCAGTTCCTCAACCTCACAACCTAGGGTTTGACTTCGACTTTTCACTATCTCTTACTGCCCCCGCCCCAATTCAAGGGGTTACCAGGGCCTATCAGTTTCACCTTGGCAAAGTCTTTTGCCCCATTTCTCCTCTGATGACACTTCATCACCTCCCACTTGATTGCCATCATTGCTGGCTAGTGGGTTCACCTGCCTCAAGTCTTTTCCCCGGTCCCATCCATCTTCCTTTCAGCCACTAATGTGATTTTACTAAAATGTAGATCTTCCCCTTTAAGCTCCAGTGGCTCCCTATTGCCTGCAGGATCAAATACAAAATGCTCTGTTTAGCATCCAAAGCACTTCCTAATCTAGCCTCTTCCTACCTTTCCAGTCTTCTTACGCCTTACGAGGTGACACACACTCTTCCATCCAACGCCATTGGCTTCCTCCTGATTGTTCCACAAACAAGATACCTCTGTCTCCTGGCTCCAGGCATTTGCTCTTGTTTTTTCTTTTTCTTTTCTTTTTTTTTCCCCCCCAAATTCTCGAATCTACGATTTTAGGGGCTGGGACTCTGTAGTGGTGAACTTTTCAAAGAACAAAGGAAACCTATAATTTAGATAGTTTGATATAGTAGTAAGGGGTGTGTAATCTCCCAGATGAGAGACACCAGCTCTTTTCCTCACTGGAAGGAATTAAGAGATCTAATCCATCCTGTCTGGTGGCTTTGCTTACCACAGCTTTGGAGCTGGATCCAAGGCAACTTAATCCTTTTTTCTCTGTCATTGGGTTGACTCCACAGGAAAAGTCTTTAACTTAAAATTGTTTTTAACTTAAAATTTTAACACAAAATAACTTAAAATTTTCAATTTACATTGCGAGCCTCAGACATTTCCTAGATGGGTGACCCTGAGTAAGTCATTTAACTTGTTGCCTTAGTTTCTTGAACTTTAAAATGAAGATAATAATTGCACCTCCCTCCCAGGGTTGCTCTTTTCCTCACTGGGATCAAAAGAGATATTCATAAAGTGTTAAACACAGTGCCTGGCACATTGTAGATTCTATATAATACTTATTAGTCCTTTTTCTTTTCCTTTCTACATTGCCATAGGATAGGCAGAGTACCTCAGATGCCTCATTATGCTTACAGCTTGGCTTATTTTAGACCCAAGGTCATGAAGGCTCTGTTAAATGGGACAGAGATGATAGCCACAGTGGATTGTATTTGTTTCAGAAGCAATTGATGGAAAGAAAAAGAAGCCATTGATGCATAAGGGAAGATGAGGGCATCTAAGAATTCTAAACTTGACTTGGGCTTCTGGAACACAGTATTACTATAGCCTTACCTTGGACATGCAAGGTGACAGACTGTCCATCTGATAAATTTTTTAAAAAATTTTAATTTGTTTGTTACATTAAAATATCCAGTTAGTTCCCTTCCTCTTTTCCTTCCCTCTGTTAATGAAAGCAATGTTTGACAAAAATCTGTGTATAGAGAAAACTATGTCTTACTTATTTCTGTTTGTCAGTTCTTTTCTTGGAGGTGGACATACACAGGCCATTCTTCAAACAATATTTCTATTGCTGTATATAAGGTTCTCTCGGTTCTACTCATTTCATTTTCAAAATTTCATGTAGGGCTTAGTTTGTAATTTCTTACAGCCCATTACAATCACAGGCCACAGCTTGTTCAGCCATTCCCCAATTGATGGCCATCCCTTCAATGTCCTCTTCTTTGCCACCCTAAAGAGAGCTGTTATCGATATTTTAGAATATATAGGTTCTTTTTCTTTTTCCCTGATCACTTTAAGAAATAAACCTAATAGTGGTTTTAAAAAATTTTAAATATTTGGTGCAATTTTGAGGGCTTATTATGCACCATGACTTATTTTTAAGGTGACTTCAATGGTGTGGGTCTTCCCTGTATATAAATGCTTTTTCCTTTGGGGTTAGCTGGCTTTCTTTTCTGTTCTTGATTATTTACTTCAGCAGACTTATCGGTGAGCTGACCGCAGACAGGTTTGAAGGAGTTGAAGCTATATGGACTAAATGTCAGCCTTCAGGGAGTTTTCCTTCCAAACTGTTCTTTCCAGTTTGTCCCTTATGTAGTTGGGATGTCGAGAATGAGAAGTTGTCTTATAGAGATGAAAAGCACCATCAGTGAGTTCAAGGGAAGAAGGATAAATGGGGAATGAAGTTCTTTGGGGAGAAGGATTTTCTCTCTTTTTTTTCTCAAATATGAATATATTGTAACTGGAGTCAGAAGACCTAGATTTGAATGATGACTTAGCATTTACTATCTGTGTGACCATGAACCTCTCAGAACCTCAGTTTCTCCATCTATAAAATGGAGTTGAGGTATTGTGTTCCTTATGTCCCAAGGCTGTGGTAAGGATCTATTAAGATAATAATGTGTGCTAAGGGCTTTGTAAACCATAAAGTGTTATTATAAATGTTAGCCTAATGATCCTATCATGTTTCTGGCTACTTTTAGCTCTTTAGAGGTGGCTGAATGAAAGTTTAAGGACCTAAATAACAGTAACTTTCTACTACAAAGTTTCTTTCAATAGGCCTTCTCATAAATAAAAAGTGTGTGTTATGCTTCTCTGGGACTTAGAACTTTGACATTTTCTAGTTTCTTTTTTTTTTTTTTCTGACCTTGGAAAATGTTAGTGGCTGTGTTCACATTCTCCAAACACGCAAAAAACAAATATACATCCGAGGACACAGAAGTGAAATGTACAGACCAAGTAGTTAAAAATGTTATTGGCACAACAAAATGTAATATTAAATAAATAAAAACATACAACAAGTTAGAAAATTTAAAGAGTAAATAAAAACTTGGGAAAATTTTGGCCATAGAGTGCAACTTGGACAAACTAAACTTGGATGCCATAAGGGCACAGTAGGTAAGGCAGTATGTGCCAAATGGTAAAGGAACAGTTTAGTTTGGAGAAGAGAAGTCTAAGAGGGACAGGCTATGAGTTATTGACTGTTTGAAGGGTTATCATGTCAAGGGGGAATTATAATTATTCTGGTTAGTCCCAGAGGGCAGAACTACACTGGAAGAAATGTGTAGGAGATGCAGAGACCCATTCAAGCCTTATGTTAGGAAAATCTCCTTAGCAATTAGATGTAGGAGGTAGAGTGGTTAGAATACTACTCCTGGAGTCAAGAAGATTTCTCTTCCTGAGTTCAAATCTGGCCTCAGACACTTACTTCCTAGATGTATGATGCTGGCCAAGTCATTTACCCCTGTTTGCCTCCGTTTCTTCATCTGTAAAAATGAGCTGGAGGAGGAAGTGGCAACTACTTCAGTATCTTAGCCAAAAAAACCTAAGTGGGTCCATGAAGAACCTAACATGACTAAAAAAAAGGACTGAGTAACAACAATTAGATCCAAGCTCAAATGGGATAATTTGTTTAAGGGAGCCCTCCTTTCTCTAAGGATCTTCATTTTAGAGGTCAGGACACCACTTGTCCAGGGTAGGGACTATCTTTTGCTTCTTTTTGTATCCTCAATGTTTCTCACAATACCTGGCACATAGTAGGTACTTAATAAATGTTTATTGATTGATTGATTGTCTAGTATGTCATAGAGGGGATTCTTGTTCAGAATAGAATCAGATGGTCTCTAAGGTCCCTGTCAACTCTGAGGTTCAGTAAACCACATTCCTCAAAGTTCTATGCTTTGTGACAGAGATGATACAAAAACTGAAACCTACAGAAAAATCGTTTGAAGATTGACCGGTTAAAAGAAACTATATTAGGAGCCACTGCTGGTTAAATTAAAAATGAAGAAGATAAAATGTTTCTGAAGTGATCATTCAAATTATTAGAAAAATATTCAGCTTCTTCCCTCCTTCAAAAAACAAACTTAATGTAATATTCCTTAGAAATGCAAAGCAAATCTGAGTCAATAAAAATTATGATATTAAAAAAACTCAATTTATATAGCACTTGGAGATTTAAAAATCTCTTTCCTGATAGCAGCCTATGAGGTTGATAGCACAAGTAGTTATGTCCCTCTTTTACAGACAGAGAGACTTTGCTTCAGCAAACATATCCAAAGGTATCATAGTTGCTAAGTTGAGAGTTGGGATTGAAGCCAAATTTAGACTCCTTCCCTCATGCCATACTCTTTCTCAACATAATACATTAAAACCTAAATAAAGGAAAGAATTAAATTAGGGGGTGACTGACAACTCCAGTAATTCTAAGGTGTGTGATTTTATCAGTGTGGGTAGTCTTTTTGCCTTTGCAGTAAAGAACTCAACAAGACAGACTTAGCAAAGTGCCTGACACACAATAAACACTTAATAAAATGTTTCCTAACTGATAAGATACTTACATCTTCTGAGCTGGTTTTTTTTTTTTTATCTATAAAAGGGGGTTAAGGGTTGTATTACTTATCTATTCATTATTTACCCTCTTTGAGATTTGCTTTAGAAAAAAGCAAACAAGCATTTGTGTACCTTCTATGTCCCAGGCACATTGTGCTAAGTGCTTGTCAGATACTCATTTAATTTTCACAATTTTCTCTTGGGAGTTAGATGTTATTATCCTTGCTTTAAGGTTGAAGCAACTGAGGCAGACAGGTTAAGTGACCTCTGAACTCAAGCCTTCCTGACTTTAGGCTCAGCTCTGTATTTAACCTCTAGTCCAAGAATTCATTAACTTTTCCACCAAGCTGATGACAGGCCTCTTTGGAATTAGAAAGACTGAAACTCTTGTCTTGGATGGCAAGCTTGCAGTCTCACTCTAGTGTTGCATTAATTTCTAGCTAGGTAAGGTCATAATTCAGGCTTTTAGTCACTTTTACTTGCCTCTGGCAAGTACTCTTTCTTTTTCTTTTTTCAAAACTCCTTCCCTTCTGGCATAGTATCAATTTTTTAAAAATCCTTACTTTTTGTCTTGGTATCAATTCTTTTTTTTTTTTCTAACCCTTAACCTTCTGACTTAGAATCTATATCTGTTCCAACACAGAAGAGATCCATAAAGACTAGGCAATTAGGGTTAAGTGACTTTCCTAGGATCACACAAAGGAAGTGTCTGAGGCCAGATTTGAATCCAGTCTTCAGGACTGGTGATCCATTCAGTGAGCCATCTAGCTGCCCCACAATAGTCTTCTAATTGGTCCTCTCAGCCTTAAGTCTCTCTGTTCCAAATGCCAATCCATCCTCTGGTCAGTTGCTAGTGATTTTTCTAAAACAGTTCTGATTATGTTGTCCCCCTCTTCTAACTCTATTGACTAGGTACACCATACTTGCTTCTGTTTCTTAAATAGGACACTTTACTTCCATCTCCATTCCTTTGCATTTGCTGTTCTCTATGCTTGAACCATGGGCTGCCCCCAGTCACCTTTTCCCTTCTGCTGTTTCTTTCGAGATTCAACTCAATTTTCTCAGGTGGCATTTTCCTAAAAACCCCAGAGTTGCTAGTGCTTTTCTTTTAAGATTATATTCTATGCCCACTTCTCTCTCTCTCTCTCTCTCTCTCTCTCTCTCTCTCTCTCTCTCTCTCTCTCTCTCTCTCTCTCAAATATCTACATATTAAAGATATACATAAGTATGATATGTTTCTATATATGTATATATATGTAGTTGTGCATATCTTGCATATACTTAGTCTTCCCTGTTAGAATGTGAGCTCCTTGAGGACAGACTGGTTTTTTTCACCCCTTCCTCCTTTGTATCTCTCATGCTTAACGTTAAACATTGCCTGTCACATAAATGCTTATTATCTAATCAGAAATATTGTTTGAGTTATACAAATTTGATTTAAGGTAAATACTAAAAAGGATTGCATATATACTCATAACCATTTTTATTTTTGTTTTGTTCTGCTTTTATGGGAAGATGAATAAATTTTAGCAAAACAAAGCAAAATTAATGTGAAAGTTTTCATAGATATAATGACTTTCTTAAATCAAATTTACATATAATGTGTGTCATGAAAGGATTAAAGGTATATTCTGCAAAACTTTAGTTTTTTAGAGGTTCACCACAATCAGTAAACATGTTTCTTGTTTCACTACAAGCATTATTACTTTGTACTTGGGGTCATGCTCTGTTTTTGATCTGAAGAGATTAAAGTCCAGTTATTGGTGCTGATTGTTCCATTTTATCTCAACACATTCTAAGGAAGAGAGATGTACATACCCTGAGGGAGTGGGAATGGATTCAAGCATAGAGAATAGCAAATGCAAAGGAATGTAGTTGGAAGATTCCTTTTAAATCTTCCCTCCAACTCTATGGTATTCTTCCCCTGTGACCTGCATTGGAATCTTGGTCCTGCTCTTTAATATATGTATGAATGTAGAAAAGTCACCTGAGCTCTCTGGGTCTCAGTTTCCCCATAGGTAGAATTAAAAAATTAAACTAGGTAATCTCTAAAATTCCTTCGGTATGTAAGTCCTGTAACTAAGGCTCAGGACCCAATGCCTAATGTCCTAATGCTATCTTCTCTCCTCTCTCTCTCATTGTCTCTCTATTTGAGTATCTCTTCGGGATGGTAAAATCTCATTTTTTAAAGGCCACATTGTATTAAAGGACTTCTGTTTTCAATGTAATATTATATGTATAAATTACAGTATTAGCAAAATTCACCTGGAAAGATTGCTCTTTCATGAAAAAACCACTTAATTAGATTATATGATGGTGAATAGGGCTGAGTTTTGGTAATACTTTAAGTAATTGATCTTAATTATGATTCTTACCAGTGTCCATTTCTATCATAAATCTGCCTTTTCCTAAAACCCTCCAAAATAAATATGACTGGACATAGTTACTGCTTGAATTAGCTCCCTCCCCTCCTTCCTGTCCTTCTTCCCTTCCCTTTCTTCACTCTCTTTCCTTCCTCTCCCAAACCACTGAAGCCCAGCACAGCCCAGTTATGATAGACCGAAGATACTTCAGGTTTCAGAACCAATTTTTCTTAGTGCTAACCCCAGATATTTTCTGTGGAAATTCCAGCCCTAATTTATATCAGAATGTGGACTTTGATTTTTACTTTTTTGCCTTTTCCCCCTTGGTGGTTCCAAAGGTCTGAATTCTTAGTAATTTTTCTACTGGCAAATACAAGGAACAATCATGGGGGAAGCAGATGGGGTCAGTGTCCGGGTAACCTGAGTACAAAGTTCATTTCCCAGCCTGATTCTACCATCCCAGCTCCCCTTTCTCTACTACTCAGTTCTTACATTGTCTCTTAATTTCTGGCTGACTCCTTTCTTTTCCAAGAATTCCTTGAAAATTAAAAAAAAAGTATAATTTTCATGGGGTCAAGCCAGAGAGCTGGCTCTCCTCAATCACCTTTCTTTTATACATGAAGAGGCAACTCTAGGGCATTTCGTTAAACAGCCCCTACAAGATTTATTGGGGTTAGAAGCACAAAAGACAGAATTTATATATACATATTTTTTTTGTTGGGTGATGCTTTCTATGGGACAGGGAGGTGGAGAGGGGATGAATAGCCTGGGAATTTTAATGTACCAACAAAGAAATAAATTAATAAAACAAAAGACTGGTTTAAAAGATCAGTCTTAAAGGTACAGTAATGGGAGGTGGTAGAGGAAGGCTTCCTTCTTACTAATGCAAGGATTACTTATTTGCTAAGAAATATTTGTAGAATGCTATCAAAATTTTTGTAGTAATACACAGATATATGCAAAATGCATTATAGCTAAGCCTTTGAAATTTAAAGCTATGTGTGATATATTTATGCATGTATATATTTTCTAACTTTTTTCCTTCTCTAACAGAATAATAATGTTATGAATTATAAGATTTCCATAGGGTCCGAATTATTTTTTTCAAGTGATTATTAAAATTCAGGAATGGTTTATTCATTTTAAATACTATTTATCTATTGGAGAAGGCTTCCTTTCTTTAAGTGTAAATACCTTTCGAGTAGACTTTACAAAGAAAAGTTTGGTTCTAGTTAGGAAAGAATTTTTTTCCCCCCAAACATCAACATTTTGGTTTATTGCGCTTATTTATTTCTGCATTCTAGCCATGTTCCTGAATATATATGAAGCACTTTGATGCTGCTGAAAGGGTATCAAGAACTAACCTTAGAGCCAGGGATACCTGGGTTCAAATCCAACCCCTATTGGCTATGTGAACCTGGGCAAAATGATCTTGTAGTTTTCTAAGTACAGGCTTAGAGGTTGCAGAAAAGGTGCCAGCCTACAGTGGATAAAGGAAGTTTCTCTTCTGAGAGTTCTCTATATCAGTGAAGTCATATGTCCGATACAGGTAGACAGATAGACCTTTGATTTTTATTTTCTAGGCATTTGTCCAGAGGTCATTTATTGAAACCAGTGCATACTAAATGCTTATCATTTGCCAGGTGCTATGTGAAGTGTTAGGAAAACAAATACAAACAAAAAGAAATCTAGTTTCTACTTTTAAGGATTTTATATTCTAATAGGGCAAGACAGTCCTTAAAAGTGAGCTAAGGGGCAGCTAAATAGCACAGTACCAAGTATGAAGTTGGGAGGACCTGGGTTCTTTTCTGACATCAAACACTTTCTGTGTGTGACTCTGGGCAAGTCACTTAATCCTGACTGCCTAGCCTTTGCCTCTCATCTGACTTAGAATTATTATGACAGAAGATAAGATAAAAAAAAAAAGCAGCTGAAAATCCTAGGAAATAAAGGAGGGGAAAGTGGGAGAGAAGGCACTTAAATGGGAGCAAAATGTAGAGAGTTAAGAGCAGAGCTTAGCAGTGGAATCTGGACACCTCCTCAGAAGGGGAGATGCCAGGTGGGAACTCAATCAGAGGAGGGATTCTGAGGAACAGGCATCTCCTGGGTGAGAAGGCAGCTGGGGAAGACAATATACAATTTTCCATAGTCAGGAGCAGAGAATCCGGAAGGGAAGTGAGCACAGCTATCCCGAGTACTTGCTCCAATGAAAACTCTTTCTCCAGGAAAACAAAACAAATTAAAAAAATCAGTTTCAACCCTCAAGTAGGTGACATTCTCCCTATGAGTATCATTTCCATGTTTGTCATTTTCACCTTTTTTCTTTTTTAATAAAAGAGATACAAGGTTCAACTTCAGCATTGTTATAGTAACAGATGTGGGTTTTGTTTATTTCTTTTGCAAGCAGATAGAATGCTGGACTTGGAATTGAGAAGCCCTGAGTTCAAATACAACCTCAGACACTTATTGCTGTGTGACCTTGGTCCTCTGAGCCTTAGTTCCCTTTTCTGCAGAATGGGAATAATAATAGCAGTTAACTCTCAGGGTTGTTGTAAGGATCAAAAGAACACAACCTATGTAAAGCTTTCTGCAAACCTTAAAATATTATTTAAATACTAGCTTATTTGCTCTTATTTCTCCTTTGGAATAATAAGCTAGGTCATTGAGGAGCTTGGGAAATTTAGAGAAAGCCAAGTTTTATAATCAAGATGTAGGTTTTTGGATGTTAACCTGAAAATATGCTTTAAAAAAGGATGGCAAATGAGGGTTAAAATATGATTTATATTTATATATATTATATGAAAAATTATAAATTGGCTTTAGACTTTGCTAATTTCCTGGAGACTTTTCCATGTATTCATATAATACTTTTGTAAGGAATTTTATATACATTCTCTCTTTTGATCTTCACAACAATCCTAATGAGTTAGGTGCTTTTAGGATTGTTTTGATGCTTTGAGAAAGGAACACTGGATTTGGAATCAGGAGACTCCAATTCAGTCCTAGTTCTAACTCTTATTTAGATATGTGGCCTTGGACAAATCACTTCCCCCCTCAGTCTGAATTTTATCCTCTGTAAAAGAAATCATGCTTGGTCAGTTGTGCAGGGC
This sequence comes from Gracilinanus agilis, assembly GCF_016433145.1. NCBI lineage: Eukaryota > Metazoa > Chordata > Mammalia > Didelphimorphia > Didelphidae > Gracilinanus > Gracilinanus agilis. The sequence continues at coordinate 163,864,784 of NC_058131.1, read as the reverse complement.
TATTATGAGGAAAGTGCTTTATAAACCTTAGTTCCTTAGAATGTGAGTTACTGCTGCTTATTTTTTCTTAAAGTTGATATCTCTAGAAGTTGGACTTTTGGCCCTCAGATATGCAATACTTGTGAACCATCCAGCACTACAAACTTATTTCTCACAGTATATAGCAACAAGTTATATCATGTATCCGACTTATGGCTTTTTATTTATAGAGGGTAGGAATATTTTATGCATACTAGTTTTCCTTTGCTTTCTTCTTTTGCTTTCTTTATGTTTTGTTGAATTTTTTTTGTAGTTATTTCCCAACAAACTCTTCCCATGAGTAACTTCCCTTATTTAAAACATTACACACATTAAGTAAGGTCACTGATAGCTTGATTTCTGGCTCACTTTATCCAATAAATGGGAGCTAAAATGTAAAGTTATAAAATGATCCTGTTTTAAAAATGAACTTAAGTCAAAATTTCAAATCTGCTCTGTCTTCATCTTCATTTGGCAGTGATGTGGTTACTGAAATGTTTTTGGTTTTGTTTTTTTGTCACTCTCTCCAGTGCCTCTATCAAATACTTATAATATATATGCCACCACTTAAAATAAGGATGAATTTTTTATTATAAAATTTAATGTAAAAAATGAACAAGTCCTTCTTCCTCTTGACTACTCCTCCATCTCCCTCTCATTGAAAAAGAAAAGGAAAAACCCTAGTAACAAATATGCATACTTAAGCAAAAGAAATTATACTAGGGACTTATTTAAAGCTACCTTGCTAAATCCTCTAGAAAAACAAAGAAACTTCTTAAAATGTGAATAACAATACACTAATTTGTCTGATTTGTAAGTCTCAATCATACATTGGTAGGGGAAAACAGATCCACTCACCAGTAGCAAATGCTATTTTGGGCACCTTTGGGCCTTTTTTTTCAAAGATGACAAAATGAAGCAAACTGTTCTAATTAGGGACTTGGCCTATTTGATGCTATTTCTATTCACTGCTGTTTTATAACCACTCTATATAACCTTGGCATCATTGTGCCCTGGAGGTGACCTTGGATTCTGGAAGGTTATATCCCTATAGAACACAAGCCACATGACTCCTTTGCCAAACATGGACATCAGGAAATTGTGTTTGAGAACCAGTTTATCATAAGCTTGGCTATGAAATAATAAAAATTTTCAGCAACAGAAACTTAGATAAACCGTCTCAAGTAACAGAGTGAAAACCCACATATGTGGAAGAGATCATGGTCCCTTTTTCAGAAGACACTCTCATTGATGTTAGAAATTAAACTGCATTGGCTGCATTCAGATTAAAATTTTAGTGACTTTCCAAAGTAACATATTTATTTCCTCTTTACTCAATTTTATTTCCCTTAAGTTGTCTTTTTCCTTAGTAAAGTGATTGCTTAAGTTCATAGATCCAATAAATGTCAGGACTAGGTCTAAATTATAGTCTTCTGACCTAAAGTTATGGGGTTCTTTCTACTATACTATTCTTCCCCCCCCAATTTCTTTTATTTTTTTTTTTTTAGAATATTTTTCCTGTGGTTACATGATTCATGTTCTTTCCCTCCCCTTTTTTCTCCCCTCTCTCCCAGAACTGACAAGCAATTCTACTGGTTTATACATGTATCATTGTTCAAAACCTATTTCCATATTATTACTATTTGCAATAGAGTGATCATTTAAAGCCCAAACCCCAGTCATATCCCCACCGAACTATGTGATCAATCATGTTTTTCTTCTGTGTTTCTACTCTCATGGTTCTTTCTCTAGATGTGGATAGTGTTCTTTCTCCTAAGCACCAGGATTGTCCTGGATCACTGCACTGCTGTTTCTACTATGCTATTCTTGGGAGTTAGGGTTGGGTGAATACAGGAGAAGAGAAACATGATTTGTTTTCAGGATTCTCTGGTTTTTCACATCATCTCCTGGGCTGATTGTCCTCAATGTTCATGCCTCTGGACAACTTTGTAAAGAAAAAGATTAGTGTTTTGGGTCAGATACACATTCTTCACATAAACCAGTTCACTAAAAACATTAAACTCATTGTAAATATAATCTCTGTCACAGAATTTAACTGTCTTCAGGTTAGAAAAAAGATTATGTGCTTGTGCCACATCTTTAAATGAATTCTTGTTTTGTTTTAGCCAAAAAACTTAAGCTATAAGAAAATCAGTTTTTTATGCCAGATTTAAGTTTTTTGCCAATTTGTGGTTTTAATTTCATTTTAAGTCGTCAGCTAGGAAAAATGTCTAATTCATAAATGAGAGAATCTGAACTGCATGAGTAAGTTTTTAATTTGTGTTTTCCTAAAGGAAAGTTTATTGATAGTCACTGAAAGAAATACTCATTATTACTGTTAACCATGTGTTTCTGTATAATTATAAATACTTTAAAATTTGATGATAATTGTGTTAGTAGGGTCATAATTTAGTGAATATTGGAAGCCCCGTGCCCCACTCTCACCCTGTCTTGGGATGTGACTAAACCAAGACAGAAACTCTGCTATCTACTACCATATGTGATTATTGGTAGTTCATTTGCTAGCATTTCACATATATTGAGCTTCCTTCCTTCCTTCCTTCCTTCCTTCCTTCCTTCCTTCCTTCCTTCCTTCCTTCCTTCCTTCCTTCCTTCCTTCCTTCCTTCCTTCCTTCCTTC
>NC_058131.1:163825815-163861836 GCF_016433145.1 Gracilinanus agilis | reverse complement strand
TTCCTTCCCTCCTTCCCATCCCGCTTCCCTCCATTCCTTCCTTCCTTCCTTCCTTCCTTCCCTCCCTCCTTCCCTCCTTCCTGTCCCGCTTCCTTCCATTTCTCCCTTCCTTCCCTCTTCCCTCCCTCCCTCCTTTCTTTCCTTAGCAGCTAGGGGTAGACACTTGAGGTTAAGTGACTTTCCCAGGGTCACAAAGCTAGGAAATAGCTGACTCCCATTGTCGTGCTCCATCTACTGTGCCTCCTAGCTGCCCTCTTTTCTTTAAAAGAAAAGGGGCAAGCTAGGTGGCTTAGTGGATGGGCAGCCAGGCCTGGAGAATGGTCCTGAGTTCAAATTTGATCTTGGATACTTGTGTGACTGTGGATAAGTCACTTAACCCCACCTGCCTTGTCCTTACCACTCTGCTTCCTTGGAGCCAATACTTAGTTTTGATTCTAAGATGGAAGGAATGGGTTTCACAAAAAAGGATGAAAAAAAAAAGAGTTGAGTTTGATGACCTCCAAGGTACCTTCTGGTTCTAGATTTGTCTTTCTATAAACCTAAATCGTTTCCTCTTGGTTACTTCAGTGGGTGGTATGTATATTATTGTGTGAATGGAGGGAGTGGGGATAGACTACATGTCCTCTAAGACCTTTTCTATTTTTAAGTAGAAAATGGACAATTCCTTATGCTTGGATGTGTTTGGGGGATACAATAATCTCCATCAAAGAGGCAGTGGAGGAGGATTTAGTGCTCCGTGAATCTTACAGATTGGTTTATCCATGCTTCCAGGAGGCTGTTTCATTTTTTTTTTTTTTTTTAGGACTGCTAGACTGTTTTCCCTCAAAGTGACAAAAGAAACAATTAATCCTTTAAGGGCAAAAAATAAAATAAAATAACATAAAATTAAGATGTTTAGAAGGATGTTGCTATGTTCTACCTTAGTGAAAAGGCTTTCATGCAAGACCTGAGAACTTTTCCCTGGAGATATGTCTATGAGAGAGATAATCATGATGATAATCATAATAGCTAACATATAATGCTTTAAGATTTGCTAAGTATTTTATATACATGACTTCATTTGGTCCTCATAACAACCCTGTGAAATAGCAGTCATAATTATCTCCATTTCCAGATGAGAAAACTGATTCTACGAGAGATGGTGTGATTTGCTTGGAGACACACAGCTGACAGGGCAGCTAGGTAGCACAGTGGATTAAGAACTGGGGTTCAGATCTGCCTTTAGACACTTGATAGGTCTAGCTGCACGACCCTGAGCAAGTCATGTAATCCTGTTTGCCTCAGTTTCCTCATCTGTAAAGTGAGCTGGAGAAGGAAATGGCCAACCACTCCATGATCTTTGCCAAGAAAACCCGCCTTGGGGCCAAGAAGAATCAGACGTGACTAAACAGCGATACACAGATAGAAGGAATGAGGCAGATTGAACACATCTTTCTGAAATCTTCTGACTTTCTGACTACTGCTTCTCATTGGGACTTTTTCTGATTCTTAGTATAGTTTATGGAATCTTTATTTTCTTCCCTTTTTATTGCTTTTTTGGTCAGTTTTTCATGTAGATTTTTTTTTAAAAGGAAAGTTCTTTTTCTCTTTTCTGAATTATCTTCTGCTTTTTTGTCCTACTTTCTTGTATATATGTTGTCTTTGTCTTCCTGTCCTCTTTCATTAAGCCACTATGGAGAATGACTTAGTGAAGCTGTCCTGTGGTCCAGCAAAACTTAAAAGAATTTATCTTGTTTCATTGCATTTTAGGCTATTTTCCCTTGCTCCCTTGCTCCATTTTTCCTACCCTGTTACTTCTGAAGGACCATGGGGATTACTCTTAGTTCAATTTCTAAAAAAAAAAAAAATCATCAGATAGACATAAATACTGGAATGGTTTATATTCCCCTTCCCCTTCCCAAATGGACATTTCTATCTCCACACAAAGTGTTTTCAATTATGTTTATGAAGAAAAATGGTTCAAATAAGGTGATGGAAAATGGGACTTGATAAGGGTTGAGAATTTTGAGCCGTGTAATTAGGCTATAACCATGTGGAACTGAATTGGCTGATTAGTCTAATTAGTTTAACTTTCCTATAAGTGCAGTGAAAAACCCAAGGGTAGTGGCCTAGAAGGGCTGTCTTCCCTTGTTTATTTAAGATAGATGAGGAGCAGGTTCTGTCTTTTTTTTCCCTTTTTAATCAGAATTCTCTTTGTTTAGGACTCATCTGGATGAACCTGCTATGTCTGTTTACAGAGGCAGAATTCTCATTCCAGAATTTTAGCTCTGGGCTTCCAAATCCAAAGTATGTATTGGACTAGTAGACCTCTGACATGCTTCCAACTCTTTTAGCCTCCAGTTCTATGATTGTATTCCCTGGACTTGAGGGTTTTCTTTCTAGTGTAACCAGTAAGATTTAATAGGCTACTTAATTAAATTTTACATTACTTTTTTTTTTTTTACCTTTTGCAATTTTCTACTTGACAGATATCATTGTCTCTCATCCCACTGCTACCACCCAAATTTACCTCTGAATTTAAAAAGCAAAATCCTGCCCCTTGAGCCAAATAAAAATCCCACATTAGCCATGTTTGAAAAGGTATTCTCCATCTCACTTCAATTACTTCTTCAAGGAGGCGAGTGAAATGTTTCCCAAAGTCTCTGGAGTTGTGATTTGTCATTGTATTGATCAATATTGTGAAGTCTTTCAGAATTGTTTTTATTTTTCATGTTGTCATTGCAGGATAAACAGTTTTCTCTGGTTCTCCTTGCTTTAGTCCATACAAGTTTCCCCATTTTTCTCTTAATCTATCCCTTTGGTTATTTCCTTCAGCAAGTTTGTTCAACCTTTCTCCATTTTGATGGGCATCACCTTAGTTTCTAGTTCTTTACCACAACAGAAAGTGCTTTTATAAATATTTTTGAACATATGACTTGTTTCCCTTTCAGACTTTTTAATAGTGATATTTTTGGGGCAAAAGATATACAAAGTTTAGTGACTCCTGGGTTATAGTTCCAAATTGTTTTCTGGAATGACTGGACCACATCACAGCTCTATCAATAATGCATTAGTGTGAATAGGCTACTTTTAAGATTAAAAATGGTACTGTGGTCTTTTTAGGCAGGAGTAGAAACCACACAAATATTAAGTTTTCATAATGGCAAATTTCTCCCTAAATAAATTGGAAACAATTGACATATGTGTTGTAGTTTTACGCATTGAAGTTTCCCACCAGGATAAATGCAAGGCATTACTTTTTTACTTCCAAGGCAGACCTATTGTAGGGAGATCAAGCAAACTTCATACAGGCTTGTGCTATTGTAGGGAATAATTTTATTTTTGTGAAAATAGCAAAGCAAACATTTGCATATTTGATCCCATTAGATGACCATCACTATTACTGCTGAAATGTTCCTCTGGAGACAACTTATTATCAAAGTATAATAAAGACATACCAATAAATACTGCAAGCCTTTAAAAATTATACCTGATACACAGATCCATAATTTTGTTGGTGTGGGAGCTTCTTCCATCAATGCTAATTGCAACCCTTCTATAATTTAGTATCCTTTCATGGAGACCTGCCGCTGAAAAATTCATAATTGCATCTAAACTAGTAATTAGCCGCCCTGAATTTAGCATTGTCCTTGATTAACCTCAAAGTGTTAGAATAATAATGGACTGTTAGAACTGGAAAGGACCTTAGGGCTAAATAGAGGACCTGGGTTCAAATGCCCATTCAGACTGTAACTAACTGTGTTTTAATAATCTGGGCAAATCACTAAACCTATGTCTCAGTTTCCTCATCTGTAAAAGGAGAGGGTTAGACTTGTGGGCTTCTCATGCCCCTTCTAGCTCAGAACCTATGATCGTGTGATCTATTCCTTTGGAAATCATAGGAGTATAAGACAAAGCTAGTTATTCTGAGATAATCTGCAATTTACCCATTATAGATCTTGTATGTACATAGTTTGGAGAAGGAAACGGCAAACCGCTCCAAAATCTCTGCTAGGAAAACCCCAAATAGGGTCACAAAGAGTCTGTTATGAGCAAAAAGCAACTGAACAACAGTAACCCCAAATACGGAGTTGTTTGCATGTTGGCTTTCCTGTTAGACTGTAAGCTCTCTGAGGGCAGGAACTGTCTTATACCTTTCTTTGTATCTTTGGCACCTGGTAGGTATTTAATAAATGCTTCTGTTGTTATAGGGGATTCAGAAAAATGAAGCTTCTAAGGTTAGAAATCTAGTTAGTGGCTATATAAGGATTAGAACTCAGATCCTTTGATTTATAAGCCAGTGATCTTTCCACTAAACAATGATTAGTGTAAGGAAGCTGTTAAATTAATCAAGGAACATTTGTTAAATACCTATTGTGGGCCAGGCTCTAGGTTAGGAGGTAGAGAAAAGATGACCCCAAAAAGTCTCTGTCAGCAAGGAGTATGGGGAAAACAAATGTCAAAACATTTTGTATGTTAGAAAGTACTGCAGCTTTGGAGATGAATAGCTTGCATATAAACCTGTTGGTTCTGGGTGCCTCCCTCTAGCCAGGCTCCATCTAACATGTTCCAGGCAACATCTTTCTCTTCTTGATTGCTAGAGGAAATCTTGTCCCCTCCTCCCAATTTTACTGTTTATCCCCACTCTTCCATCCCCTTTCTTATCACTCTGTCTCTCCCTAGAGCAGCAGATGTGAACCTAAATTCTTAGCAGCTGCTTGGTATAAATATTTGTATATTGAATATTAAAATTTCAGATAACCTCTGAAAAATACTAACGGTTGGGAGCGGGACAGGAGAGGTGGTTTCAGCCTGCGTTAGTTTGACACGTTGTTAACATGTATAGATAAAACTTCCATAAAACTTTAGATGACCAGTCTCTTAAACCGGGAGGAACAGAGACCTGGGTTTTAGTGCTGGGTTGTTATTAATATGCCTCTGTGCCAGTTAACTCCTTTGACAAGTGACAGAGGAATGGGCAGTGACATCTCATTTCTGCCATGAACTTAGGTGACTTTGGACAAGTCACTTAATTTCTGTGAGCCTCAGTTTCCTCATTTGCAAAAAGCGAGGGTTGGACTAATGAGATGCCTTCCAGGTCTAGAATTACAATCAGTTATTATTTCAAGGTATTGTTGCTAAGATCCAGTGAGATATCCTAAGTGAAAGAATTTGGAAATGTACCAGATTTGTATATTTATTATATTGCATTATATAATATTGTATTATTGTATGATATTCTATATTATAAAAGAGAATTCTTTGTTCTCTCTTGAGTTTATACTTGCAAAAGGGAATCCTAGTGCTAAGTAGGGTGTTCAAGCTTTTGTTGATTCAATTCAAAAGTAGACAAAGGAGAGTTAATCCTGTCTTTACTATCTAGTGAGGTACTAAGTAAGGATACTTAAGTTATTGTTAACCAAAGTGTTAACTCAAAATAGACAAAGGAAATGAAGGATTCCCTTTCATAAGTGTAAACTCAGAGAGAACAAAGAATTCCCTTTTAAAATATTATATATTTATTCATTTTTTCCTCCTATATATTTCTTAAAACATTGTTATATCGGATGGCTTTTTGGGGAGAAGTGAGAGGAATGCTGGGAGAAATGAATGTCAGTGACAATGAAAGAATAATTTTTAAAAGTATCAAGTTGTAGAATTTATTTCTTTGGAAGAACATTTCTTTTCCATTAATAATAAACATTAAATAACAAAGATTATAGTGATAAACAGCCTCCTCTAACAGCTCTGGTGATGTGAAGGCGCCCCTGAATTCTCAAAAGTCATATCTGAAGAATACAAGCTCTGGTAAGCCCTATCAGCCTAGAAAGACCACTAGGTGGGTGATGGACTGATTAGTTTGCTGTTGAAGACCCATCTAACTAAGTTCAGAGGGTCTCATAACCACAGGGGGACTATGAAGTGATGGGCATTTCTTACAGAAGCTTTTAAAAAAAAACAACACCTATTTTCTTAGAATAGATACTGAGTATAGGTTCTAAGGTAGAAGAGTGGAAAGGCCAGACACTTGAGGTCAGTGACTTTCCCAGGGTTGCACAGGAAATGTATGAATCCAGATTTGAACCCAAGTCCTTCTGACTCCTCGCCTGGCTCTGAGCCACCTAGGAGCCCTCCATAGAAGCTCTTGAAACCCATTTCCTAAGATATGGAGGGGTTTCATTTTACTTTGGTGGAAGTATCTATGGTAATGATGTCAGATATCTTGGAAATGTGGAAGGAGATGTACTTCTGTAAAAATCAGAAATAAATGCAGGTAATAATAATTGAAATGATCTTAACTGAAAGTCAAGTCTGGTAGAGAATGCTTGAGGGAAAAAAAAATGACTTGCACTTGGGAATGAGAGACTCCTTTGACTTTGTTAATCCAAATGCCAAACTTCCTCCTATTCAGTAAGAATGTGCCACATCAGATAAAAATCTGGCCCACTGGAGTATGTGATTTTAACTGTAACTAGAAAGACTTAAAGAAAGAATCAAGGCATTCTGTTTTTAATTAGAATATCTAAAATGGAAGCTTGAAGCCAAAGGTCCATGGGGTTGGCAGTATGACACTTTAGGAATTTTTAGAAAGAAATTAAATAAGGGCCAGGGACATCTGAAGTCACTGTGAGCTTCCCTCATGACCCTGGTTCTTCTCCGGTTTAGGTGATTTACTTGGGAACTTATGGTTTGGTAATTTGGGGTCTATTTTTGCTCTTCTTCTGTGCCTTTTTATCAAACTTGATATATGGCTAGGGAGAGACCTGGCATGGAAATCCCTAACTCTTCAGATCTTGCCAACAGAGGAGACTACTTACTATTAATGGGGAGGGAGGGATTGGAGAAGAGACACAGGAGAAATATGGAAATGCTAACTGGTTTGTGGCTTGGAAGTGGGGGAATAGAAATAAAACTCCCCTGGTGTCCTAGTCTAAGAGCTGGATGGAGGAGAGAAATTTAAATATGGAGGCAGAGGAGCATCTTACCATCTTAACAACCCTAGAGTTGCTTCCTCCAGGGGTATTATTAAAATAAGGCTCAAATGAGGTAATAGATATCACTCATTTTGCTAACCTTAAAGCACGATGGAAATGCCAGTTATTACAACTACTAATTATGCACTCACAAGGTCTCTAGTCTAGTATTGGCTTCATTCTCTGAACTGTTTAGTAAGCTGCAGCTGAGCTCAAGAAGTGTACCCCGATTCCCCGATTGAGATGGGGACATGCTAATAGTTACAGACAACGGGGTAGGGAGAATTATGCATTTTTAAGTTTTAGCTGCCTTATTAACACTTTAAATCTAGACAGTCAACGGAACAGTAAATCAAGCCTAATTTCTAACTTTGGCTTATTTTCGAGGGGTAATTTGAAAAATTTACAGTAACTGGAAAGCTGGCCAGAGCTGGTTCCAGCACGCTCCTGCCCCCTTCCCATCTCCAGCCCCAGAAGGAACTTGAGATAGCTTTAAAGAAGAGAGAGATGCAAGCTGTTGATAATTTTGTTACAGACAATTTACTTCTTCTGCTTTCTCTTCTGAATCTCCAGTTCCTGGTGCCTAGCTAGGTGTTTTGTATCAAATGCGTAAATTGAACTGAGATCTTTCTAAGATGTTTTCAGTGACTCGGATTTAATACTTAGTTTCTATCCTCAAGTCTCAGTAAAGTGATTTTAACTTTGTTTTACCCATTCAGCACAATGGTTTATGATTGCAAAATTAAAAAAAAATATGGCAAGACTTTTATGCCATTTGAAATCTATGATCAAGGGAATGTATGATTAGAAAGGAGGTGGGTTAGCCATCTAATAAAATGTGGGGTAGGGATAATAGAGGGACCATTAAAGAGCTTTCCTAGTTACTGTATACTGGCCATAGTGGAAAGATGATTTAATTTGGAATTAGAGGACCTAGGCTTGAATGATGGCCCTTCAGCTTACTCCTTGGGTGACCTCACTACTTTGGCCTCCCATTTCTCCATCTATTACACGAGAGGGATTAGACTGTGTAGCCTCCAGTCAAGGCACTGCTAAACTAACTTCCTTCAGTTGTCTTATGTTTGAATTAGTCTTAGAGTGGAGTTATTAAATCATTACAATAAACAATTGTGCCAGTCAGCCAGACAGAGCTTTATATTCTCTCTCTAAATATATGACTTCAAAGATGCTCTTCATCAAATCCCTTCATTTCTCAGAGCCTCAATTTCTGCATCAATAAAATAGGAATAATAATAGCATTCTTTTCATAGGATTGTTGTGAGGCTCCAGGGAGACTGCTTAGCAAATTTTAAAGTCCTATTATTTTTATTAATTAGCTGTAGTTTACTTAATTCTTTTGAGGAGTGGGTTCAGATTATGGTATTTATTCTTTTTTTTAACCAGTACCTTCTATCTTAGAATCAATACTAAGTAGCAGTTCCAAGGTAGAAGAGTAGCAAGGACTAGGCAATTTGAAGTTAAGTGACTTGCCCAGGTTCATACAGCTAGGAAGTGTTTGAACCCAAGACTCCCTTTCTTTAGGCTTGGATCTTTATCCACTGAGCCACCTAGCTGCATTTATTCGTGTTTGATCATAGCTGAAGTTTTTGACTCTTATTTGAGGAATGTATGTTTTTGTTATTTATGTGGAAGTTATGAATTATTTGCCTCCATTCTTTTAGCCAAGGACTTCTCTAGAAGAGATTACTTAAGATTTTTCAAAGCTGATTCTATAAAGTGAAAAGAAGACAGACGTAGAATTTTCCAGAACCTTTTCAAAGTTTAGAAAATGGAAACTATTATACAAATATAAAGCTCTGTCTGATTGGTTGGCACAAGTATAACATACTAATTGTTAACTGTAATGTTTTACACAACTCCACTCTAAGACTAATTCCAAACATAAGACAACTGAAGGAAGTTAGTTTAGCAGTGCCTTGATTGGAAACTCCAAAGATTACTTTTATTTTTAACTGTCCTACATTTTCCCCACTCCCACCCCCAAGTAAAAATTCTATATAAAAGAGCAAATTCTATTTTCTATCTAGATTTTGTTATCAAGAACTGGAATGTGTTCCCTAAATCTCTAAAGCGAAATTAGGATTTTTGTTATGATAAAATAGTTCTGACTTGTGTGTATGGAGGCCACATGTCATAAATGGTTGCAGGCCAGCATTTTTCCCATAATACACCAATACGTCAAAGCTCTGTGATTTCTTTGGTGTGGCCAGTAGAAGAGTTTCAGTGAGTTCCTCAAAGCCCAAATATTCTTGACTTCAACTCCTGTGTCACACTACTTCCTCCTGTTCTTTTTCTGTGATCTTTTAATTTTTTCTTTCTTTATATTATCATTATTTCAAATGTTTATAAATCCAAACTAAACACATTTCTTCATATAAAGAAAAAGAAGATATTCTACAAATGAAATCACTGATCTCCTGCATGTTTAATTAACTTTTCTTCACTTCAACATAATAAATCTTGTCCCTAAGTGCCCCTCTCTGAGAATTTTTAGGGATAGCCAAGGTTACAGAGATTCAGATCTGTAGAGTATCATGGTCAAGGCAAAAGAAATCTGAAAGCACGTATGGTAGTTTTGAAATCACTCTGAAATATTCAGATGACAAGGACATTTTATAACTGTGGACATGAAGCATCTAACTAAAATGTTATTATTAATAATGTTCAAATGAATGATATCAACTCAGCAAACCAGTTGTTTTCTTGCAGACATTGAAATAGCTTTTTAGAAACTGCCAATAAGGGTTGTTGGTGTTAAAATCCTTTTCCTAACAAGTCTTAAAAAATATGAGTGCTTTGCATTTTATGCCTGACTTTTTTAGGGGAAATTTTTAGTGTTTTCATAGTATTACCACAAATCCACAATCTGTATACATTTTTACATGCCTTAAAAAGACAAGGGGAAAACCATGTTATTGCTGTCTGTCTTTTACTTTTTTCCACATTATTTTGGTTTTTCAAATCAAATTAAGATGTCATTCTTTGTGTGACATTTAAAGGAGTCATCAAAATATCTTTCACTGTTATCTTTGATGGGTTGCTCAGTCCTCTAAATAGTGTTTTGGTTGAAATTCTTGAGGCAGTATTTTGAAATTTTAAGTTAATTTATTAATTAGCTATTCAAGACAATCTGAAATGGCCAGTAGACTTCCACAAAAACAGGCACCAATGAGAGTAAGTGGGGCAAAAGAGAACCAACTCCTCTGGCACATGCCTTATATACCAATTTTGATCTCATCATTCAGGCTCTCCCCTGGACATCCCAAACATCTCTGATTGGTAAATAGCCACTGAGGAGGTAGACTTAGAGACTCTAACTCTTCCCTCATTACTTCATCACTGAAAGAGGCAGTATTTAAGGATACTAGCATGCCCCCTCCTCCCTGCCATGTGGCTATGTCAGTGCAATCTGGCCTGAATACACTTTTCATCAGAATATACTCTTCATCAGATTCATCAGAATCCATAAAAAGATTTACAGATCTTAACAAAAGAAAGAAGGTCCTAACCCAGTTTCATAGCCTGGGGAAGAAACTAATTTGGAAGATGGCTAATCTTCAAAACTCAAGGATTTAGAAAGATTTTATAGAAAAATTATTATAATTCAATATTAATTTTCCACAATATAGAAAACAATAAATTTGAGGCCAATTTTAAGAAAATATAAATGTATGTATTCTTATGACATTCAAAGAAATCTCGTCCCAAATAACATTGTTCCCTTGGAAGGGTACTCACTTACTTTAGTTATGGTACTTCAGATATACACAGAGGCTTATAAGATTATTATTTTTCATTTGAAAAAGATCTAGGTATTTAAATAGACTGCAAACCTCCTGGAGTATGGTATTATGGCCAGAAAAAGTAATGGTCTCCTAAGCAGCTTAATGAGAGGCCTAGGGCTCATGACTAGATAGTGGTTTTGTACTTTGTTCTGGCCAAATTACAATTAAGGATTGCATTTAGTTTGGCAGGTTCCATTTTAGGGAGATCTTAATAAGCTAAAAAGTATTCAGAGGAAGACAATCAGGATAGCAAATGAATGAAAAGAGATTATTAAGTGCTCAGCATGTGAAAAGCCATTCAAAGACTGGAGGAAAGAACTGGGGCTCTTCTGCCTGAAGAAGAGAATTGGAGAGGAGGGGGTAAGATATCAAATTTTTGGTTTTGAAGAGTTATCACGTGGAAGAAAGACTGAACTTCTACATAATCCCAGGAAGAAGGCACCATTGGTTTACTTTATAAAATAGGCTCAGAATTGGGATGATCCAGAGTTATCCAGAAGAAGAACCACATGTACCAAGAGGTCTTCATTTAAGGCCTTCAAGGAAAACTTGGGCGCCATTTATTAGATCTGTTCAGGCCTTGTATATCAGATCTTGTTTAGGTCTGCGTCTTATAAGTTGGCCTCCAAAGTCCCTTCCAACTCTGAGATTCTGTGATATTCCTTTCTATTCTTAGTGATGTCTTTGACATCTGATGGTAAGTTTCATTTAAAAAAAAAAGGCAAAGGAAAACTAAAATCTAAGTGTCATTTGGAACCAAATCTGGTAAATAAAAATAAAGTCAATTTGGTCATGAGGTAGGACACAGAGGTTCTTTGATAAGAAGCTGGATGGAGTAGGGATGTCCACATGTAAAATGGTTTTGATAAAAGGTCGACAGAAAGGTAGCGGTATTCTTGTGACCATAAGTATACCCACCTTAATGCTGAGAAGATTCCCTACTATAACACTGACATTTTTGTACCCTGAATTTTAGGATAAATTAGAACCATATTGAGGAGTCTTGAAACAGAAGTGTCCAACTATGGAGGTAGCTCACTGAAACCTGGATTAAATGATGAGACCAGCTGAGGGTTTAATGGTTTCACATATAAGTCCTAAGTTTTAGGTTCATTTATTTAAAGACCTTCAGAACATCTTGGGTCTGTATCAAGAGTGTCTTCCTGGGATATTAAAATGGTAGTGGAATAATTCTACAGTGCTAATTTCTGTCATTCTAGGTAAAAATACTACTAATGGATTCTCTACTCACCTCTGCAAAATTATTATTATTATTGATTTTAAAATTAATTTTTATTATTTTGTATTATTATTTGCTTTTGTGATTTATAGTCAGAGAGTGAATGTTGCAAATAAGCCTCACATGGGTATATGACCAGACAATGTCCCGACATGTCCAGATAGTCTACAATAGAGGCCTCTATAATTCTTACCATTTGGGTCAGGGTAGCCTCCTTTAATTGGTTGTCACCATCTTTAAAGCTGATAAGACTGAGTTGCTCATTCTTTTTTCTACCAGCCTCTTTTGTTCTCTTTTTGGTCACTCTTACTTGATACTTCCAGAGGATGGAGATCCCAGTTCCTCCACCACATGGATGCCATGAACTGAACTGATGAGAGGGAAATGAAGCCACTCTCCTCCTTTTATTATCCTGGGTTCTGAGAAATGGTCCTGCAGGTGTTTGTTTCTGTTTTGTGTTGTTTGTCCTCATTTTCAGTTGCTGGAGGGGATCACCCCACAGGACTGGGAGTTTGTGTCACAGGCAGGATGGCACAGTTAGCCACACCAGCATGGAAGTCCAGAGAAAGGGTGCAGGGGACTAGCCTTATGATTGAGGGGACCATATTGGTGGAGGCTGGAGCCATTTGCAGAGAACCTAGACACCTCTCTATTGCTTTAGGAGAACCCTGCAGGTGTGGTGAATTGTAACCCACTTGACCTTTAGGCAATAGGGGCCATGGTGGTCTGTGTTACAAAAGTTTCTTCTAATAAAAATAAGGAATTTGAGAACAGGGGCAAGCTTTTTGTAGAAGATGGTATGCTCAATTCTGGACAGGTTTCATTTGAGATGCTGAAGGGGACATCCAAGTTGAGATGTATAGTGGATAATTAAAGACTGGAAATTATAGTTCAATTCTGAGACTGGGGCCGACTATATAGATTTGTAATAATATGAATAAAAGAGATAATTGAAGCCTTCATTAGTGGGCAAGATAGTGAAGCCAAGAGTGTGTACACAGAAAATAGAAGAAACCTAAGGATAGAGTCTTGGATGCACTTATACTTGGGGGAAAAGAAAGAGAAACCAGAGAAAGGAGACCAAGATGGAGTGCTTGGACTTCAGAGTAGGAGGAAAACTTGGAGAAACAGAGTTTGAGAGAGAATCTTGGGAGAGTATGTTTAGTTTGAGGTGACTGACAGTATTTTGATGCTCCGGGACCTTGAGAGGATATGTCCTAAGTAAAAGACCATTGGCTTTGGCCACTTAGAAGGTAGCTCCTTATGACTTTGGAGAGAACAGTTTCAGGGATGGGGATGGGGATTGGAATTCAGATTTATGAAGAGGTGGCAAGAAAGTGGAGGAAGAGGAAAAAAAATTCAGATTTATGGACAGTTGGCAAGAAAGTGGAGGAAGAGAAAGCAGCATATTCTCTCTCGAAATTTAGTCATGAAGGGGTGAAGAAAGTCAGGATAACAGATTGAGAGGGTGGTGTGGATAAAAGAAAGGTTTTGTTTTACCTGATCATAGGCAGAGATATATGGAAAGGATTCCTTGACAGAGAGAGACAGAAAGAAAGAGACTGACAGAGACAGACACTGAGAGACAGAGGTCAAAGGAACAAAATCCCAGAGGAAATAGAATCAAGGGTACAAGTGAAGAGGTTAGCTTTGAGGACTTTTCACCTGCTACTCTACAATCATTCCAGACTATACAGTGATCATGAGGTCTCTTCCCTGGGCACATCTCTAAGATCCTTTAATCCTATGTCAGTTGCTACTGGCTCTAGTGGACACTGCTAAGGCATCTGGTTAAAAGAGGAACCTCTGATGGGATGCCAAGATTTCCTGAGTAGAGGAGGAGAGAGAAACTCTGTTTTCTTCCTAAAAATGGCTCTTAAGGGGTTTGTTCTACAAACTCCTTATCACACAATGTTAACATATTTCGTTGAATTTCTTAGTATAACGCTTATAATATTCTTTTAGATTTTTTATTCAGTGAGTACTTAAGATAACCTTAATGATGATTTTTGCCCCACAAAACTCCAAATTAATATTTCCAAGTCTATATAAACTTATAACAAACCTATAATACTTCCATCATGCACATACTTATTCTTTAAGAGGGAAAATGTATTTGTAACATGATTTAAGCAATTATTTACTGCTTAAAGTGTCATTAAAGAATTTTTAACATGGAACTCTTAGACCATCTTTGTGAATTAATCACTAAATTGGAAGTACCATCCTAAGAAATTATGTCCCAGGGGCTTGACTGGAATTTTTCTACTAGAGTAGCTTATTCTGTCCAACCCTAGATTGTTTTGCTATTGTATACGTAGGTCCAGATGTGTGTGATTTTTTTTTTTTAGCTAATCACAAGATGTTTTCCATCTGGCCTCATTTATACATCTTTACCTAATGTTAAAATCCTTTTATTATCTAAAATTGAATGAAGTCTGTTCACATCTACTGAATACTTTTGCTTGATTGATATGATTTTATATATTGTGAATGTACACATTTATAAGTATATTATATATACATAATATTTACAAATATAATTCATTAATTATTTATGATATGTATATATGTACACATATTTTGGGTTGGGAATAAATCCCTCTCCCCCAATCCTCTCACTGAGAGGTATGAAGGATTATATGTTCCTTAGAAATGTGTTCTTTAAGGGGCAACTAGCTAATCCAGCTCAGGATAGAGCTTGACTCTGGACAAGACATTTAACCCCAATTGTTTAGCCCTCACCTGTCTTTTGCCTTTGCACTGATATTAAGACAGAAATTAAGGGTTTTTAAAAAAAAAAGCTCTTTCTTTGATTACAGGTTAGGGTTTGTAAACTGAAAAATAGTCATTCTGTTTGGAAAGTGGAACATTTTTAAAACATTGATGCCTAATCAAGAATTCCTTTGATATCCCAGTCGTGATCAGTGTTACTGTTAATTTGTTTTAAGTCACATCAGACTCCCTGTGGCCCATTTGGGGTTTCCTTGGCAAGGATACTGCAGTGATTTGTCATTTCCTTCTCCAGCTCATTTTACAAATGGGGAAACGAAGGCAAGCAAGGTGTAGTGCCTTGCAGGGTCTCAAAGTCTTGATTTGAACTTCAGGAAGATGAGTCCTCCTTACTCCAGGTCCAGCACTCTATCCATTGTACTTTTCATAACTACTCAACAAATTCAATTCTATATTTCAGGCATCGTGGAAATCATAGTCAATTTTCTTTTCCCCTTACCAAATTTTAGTGATAACCTTGGGGAAATCAGTTTAGCTCTTTGATATTAAATGAGGGTTATAATAATTGTGGCCAATCTACCTCATCAGATGTTGTGAGGATGAATAAGATCTTGTTAACCAAGTGCTTTAAGCTTGCTGGAGTCAATAAAGGTTTGCTGAGAGTACCAAGAATCATGCTACCTGGGGCTGGACTCCTGTGGTTTTTACCACCAGCCTTTATTTTGTTTCTATACTGCTTTAAATTTAACTTCAAAAGTTAAGGGTTTTTTTTTTAACCTCTTCCCTTCTCTCTTAGAATCAATACTGTGTATTGGTTCCAAGGCAGAAGAATGGTAAAGGGCTAGGCAGTGTGTGTTAAGTGACTTGCCCAGGCTCACACAGCTTGGAAGTGTCTAAGGCCATATTTGAACCTAGGACCTCTGGTCTCTAAGCCCTGGCTCTCCATCCACTGAGCTACCCAGCTGCCCCCTAGATTAAGTTTTGAATGGACATCACACCCTAATAGGTGTGATAAGGCATTTGACAAGAGGAAGAGGGGGTTGGTCAGCTTTTCATATTCAAACTTGGCCTGACTCCCTGGGCCTCTCTATACTTATCTAAAGTATCTGGGCTAAGAAGGGCAGCTGGGGGGTCAGCTGGGTAGCTCAGTGGATTGAGAGTCAGGCCTAGAGACAGGAGGTCCTAGGTTCAAATTCGGCCTCAGACACTTCCCAGCTGTGTGACCTTGGGCAAGTCACTTGACCCCCATTGCCCACCCTTACCAATCTTCCACCTATAAGTCAATACACAGAAGTTAAGGGTTTAAAATTAAAAAAAAAAAAAAAAAAAAGAAGGGCAGCTAGGTGTCTCAGTGAAGGGAATGCTGAGCCTCCTCTTTCTGAGTTCAAATCTGGTCTCAGACACTAACTCTATGTTTGATCCTGAACAAATCACTGAACTCTGTTTCTCTCAGTTTCCTCGTCAATAAAATGAGCTGGAGAAGGAAATGACAAATGACTCCAAGATCTTTGCCAAGAAAACCTTCAATGGGACCATGAATAGTCAAGACACGCTTCATGGACAAAACAAGAAGAAATCAGAGAATCTCACTAAATTCGCTCTCCCAGTAGACGACTGTCTGTAGACCCATTCTCTGGAGACCACTTGCTCTTTAAGTTGACCTGGAAGGCTCAACTTCTTCCAGGATCCTAGAATTCCATTCCCTCTGCTTACTCAGAAGGGCCTGGCCTACCTGTCACCCAGTAACCTGGCGAAGGTTCTAACTAGAAAAAATATGCAGGCTGCCATCTCCGACTGGGATCCTGGCAAGGAAGGAAGAAAGTATGAGTAGCTTTTTCCAATGAGGCTTTGTAGCCTATTCTGAAGAGTTGAATAAGCTGAATGAGTGGCTGGGGGTCATATCCTGCTCTCCATATTTATGTAGAACTCCCTGGCTCCACATTGATTTTTAGTTTGAGAAACTTCCCAGGGGCTTTGGTGGCAGGATGTGGGCCGTATATCTTTAGGCAGCCAACAGCCTTTTTGTGAACTCCATCAATAAACTTTTCTTCCTTCGCTTAAAAGTCAGATGTCAGTGTTTTTCAGGAAGATATTATTTCTAAATGACCAGTGAATGAGGACACTGTCATAAAAAATGGCAAGGTTTAAAATAATGTTGATGTTCTGGATGTCATAGCTGGGGAGGATGGAAGATGAAAAGATGTATTTTTTAGTCCTTTATTTCATTAAGTCATAATGCTTGATTGTAAGCATATTCTAAGCAATGATTGCATAAGCATATTTTAAAAATAGATTTTTTTTAAAAAGTGAAAGAATCCTTTATGAATAGAACTTCAGTTAGAAGTTAGGCGTTGGATCATGGGATTTAGAGCTGAATAGAATCTTAGAGATGTCCCATTTCAGTTTTTTCATTATTAAAAAATGAGCAGACTAAAGGGTTAAATGGGTCTTCATGTAAGCTTTTTGAAGGCAGGGGCTGTTTCCCATGGCTATTAATTTTTTTTCCCTTTCTCACTTTAATTCACCTAGTAGATGCTTAATAAATGCTTTTGGGGGGTGACTAGGGAGCTCATTAGAGAGAGAGCCAGGCCTGGGTTCAAATATGACCCCTGACATTTCTGGCTGTGGAAAACCCTGGGCAAGTCACTTAATCCCAGTTGTTTAGCCTTACCACTCTTCTGCCTTGGAATCCCTTCTTAATATCGATTCTTTGAAGGTAAGAGTTTGAGAAGACAAAATAAAGTTTTTTGAATTGAATCTTTGTCCAAGGTTACAAAGGTAGTAAAATTTACTGTTATAGAGTTGAGACACCACTCAAGGGCCTTCCAACCTGCTGCTCCCATTGTTAGACCATATTGCACTTTAGTCATTTTAAATGTTTTGATATTAAACTTCAAATATGTGAAGGGCAAGATTTGTAGTCATAAAAGTAAGAAATCCCCCTTCAAGGTACCCAAGATCCTTGATTTATAACCCAGAAAAAAATGTATAAATTTGTCTTATACCTGTTATTTTTTATTTTTGTTTGTAAAATGCTCAGAAGAAAAAAAAAGAGTCTTTCACCCTTAAAAAGATCAAGTTTAAATTGCAAGGACCACATGAATCAGTTGGTTGATTGATTGAAGGGCAGTGAACAAGCTAAGAATTTGGGTCAGATTTGAATCTTGTCTCCCCTTTTGAAAAAGGGCAGCTCAGAGACATCCAGGGAGCTCTGAGATCCAAGGAGGACCTTGGCAGGGAAAAGAGAAGGGCTGGTAGTGCTTACAGAGGAATAATGGAGGTAACTGTGATTTGGTATAAAGAAGGTAATGAGCACATTTTCTTTTAAGTTCTGGCAGGAGCTGCTTGGGAATTCAAGGCCATATTCGACAAACTATGCAGTAAAGCAGTTGTTCAGATAAATAAGCAGATAATTGTTAAATAACAGGCGTAATTAATTTGTGCCTAATCTGTGTCACTGAACCTATCGAGAAGGGACTTCAGAGATAGTCTCATCTACCTTTCTCTTTGCAGAAAAGGAGGACCAGAGAGATTATGTGACTTGTTCAAGAAAGTCCCACACAAGGAATAAATAGCTAAATAGCAAAGTTGGAATTTGAAGCCAGGTCATCAGATTGTAAATCCAGGACTCTTTCTGTCGAAGCACTCTTCTCTCTTATACTGTTTAGGAGCAGAGAGGAGAGCTTAATAAAGGACAGAGAGCCCTGGACCTGGAGTCAGGAAGCCCCAAGTTCAGAACTGGTCTCAGACACTAATTAGTGTGACCCTGAGTAAGTCATTTAACTGTGATCTGCCTCAATTTCCTCATCTGCAAAATGAGGATAATAACAGCACCTGTCTCAGGGTTTTTTTGGTGAGGAGGATCAAATGAGATAATAATTGTAAAGCATTTAGCACAGTGCCTGGTACACAGCGGGTACTATATAAATGTTAGCCATTATTATTACTATTATTAATGAATGTGTATATAGCATCATATTGTTTTTTTATATATATAGACATCTGATTACATATATACATATATAATATATATGTGTCTGTGTACACATATATAGACAAACATACACAGGCAGTGTTCTCCCTTTGTTTTGGAGGAAAAAGCATAGGTAGATAGATTTGGTTTTTCTGTCTTTGCTTCTCTCAGTTATTGACCCTTGTTTGATCTGAGATGCCAGAAATAGGTGTCATAGTTCACATGGTGGCAGCTCCCCAAACAGCAAGAATTAATCCATTCCCATAGGGTTAGGTTCATAGACCTTATCCTCCCCTTCAACCCCTCCCCCCTTTTTTTTAAGAGAAGGAGGCTTTATGTTGTTGATTTGTTTGCATGAAATCAGCACAGAAATACATGGCAATTCTCCCTAACATGTAGGAATTAATACAGTATATGAAAAAAAAAATTCTCACATCAGTGAAGTGGCTGCTGCCTGTGGGTCAGTGACCAGAGCTTTACAATTATTTGACTTTTAAGTGAGGATTGAATTAATAGTATTCTAGGCAACCAAATTTGGAGTTTGGGATTCTATGATTAGGTTATTTATTGCCATTTATTTGCTGAAATGTAGTTACAGTTCCCCTTTGTTCTTTTTACTACTCTGTTATATTTGAAGCAGGAATTCTCAAGAACCAGAAATCTTTCACTGGAAAGGACTTTAGAAATCATCTACCCCCAATGCCTGACTCTACCCCAAACTAGGAAACTGAGACTTTTTTTTTTTAGTTTACATTAATTTTTTTTCTGACACCAGAGGCCAGATGAGTAGACCTCAGTAGACCAAGTTAATTGCCATCTTTTTTTTGGTAGAGGCTTCATTCAAGACCCAGTACTTAATAAAGTTGTTGTTCATTTGCTTAAGTCAGATCTGACTCTCTGTGGCCCCATTTAAGGTTTTCTGGGTAAAGACACTTGAATTATTTGTCATTTTCTTCTCTACCTCATTTTACAGATGAGGGAACTGAGGCAAATAAGGTGAAGTGACTTGCCCAGAGTCAGCCAGCTAGGAAGTGCCTGAGTTCAGAAGTCAGGAAGATGAGGCTCCTTGACTCCAGGCCTGGCACTTCATCCATCTAACTGCCTACTTAATCAAGACCAGTCTTGTTGGAGCGGCTTTCTCTTCCTAGCTTCTTGCTCTCAGGGTGGCCTTTTTCCTCCTAGCAGAGACTTCTCTTGAGTTTATGATCCCGCATATGGCAACCAGTCTCTCCTTATAGATTGTTGATTTTTCTGAATTACAGGCCTTTTTAACTGTCAGCTTTTGGCAAAGTTGGCCAGGGATTGTTTAGTCTTTATTTTTAACTCTGTGCCCCAAAATATACCACGTAAAATTAGATACTTTACAAAACTCTTAGCTCCCCACCACAGGTTTTTTTTTCCCCTCCTTCTTCAAGCTTTATTTCTTTTACTGTATATCTAGATTTTTGTCATTTGTTTTCCAGTCTTAAAGCAAAGCAAAAATCTCTAAAGGTGGAAATGCATACACTCGTCAAAACACTTGATGTATTTTAGATTGAGTTACTATTGAGAGGTGCAGAAGAAACCCAATATCCTTTCTTACAAATACTCTTTATCTTTGTTCTAAGACTAAGGAGGAAATATAACATTTTTGTAAACTTAAGGCCAGTTGACTATTTTAGTCAATTGAAGTCCACATTTCATTCCAGAAGAAAATATGGTACTCCATGTCTCACATAAGGTACCCGCATATTACAGGGTTCCTTTTACCCCATTGAAGCATCTCAGCAATTTTTTTTTCTTGCTGCCACTGAATTTATTTTTTAACCCTTCAGTGAAATCTTGCCTCCCCACCTTGAAAGCCAGGTGCTAAAATCTGCAGAGATCTAAGGTGTCCCAGAACCTATCCCAGGGCAAAAAAGATTCATTTTTTCCAAGTCTGCAGATCCATGACATAACATGAGATGGATCAGAATTCCTGTTCAACTGAGGGTCCCCAGTCTTCTTGATGAAATGATAGTGAGGACCTTTGTCAGAAAAGGGCATTTTCCAAGGAACTGGATATGGATTTTTGCTCAGTATCAAAGGTCAAATACTTTTAATGTCTAAAAAACTTCTGCTTGACATGACTGGAAGGATGAAGATTACTTGTGGTTCAGGAGACGTATTCTTGGATGGTCTACAAAGGAGATGGAAACAACTTGACCTATGCCCTTCTTCCTTGGACTTTTAGCAAAGGGGAGAGCCCTGAAAAAGATTTCACTTCCTTTTCTTTCCCCTCATCCCTTCATTATATTGCATGTAATTTTTAGAAAGGTTCGCCTTTTCCATATCATCTTAAAGTGCACCACCAGTCCCTCCTTGGTGAACTTTGAAGCACTTTGAGTTTCAGCTTCTTATAATGAATGGACCAAAGTATTTCCCAAAGTTACATTTTGTTAATAGGGAGAAGGGAATAATATGAGCAAGGGCTTTATAATAATAAAAAGAACCAGAATCTGTTTGATAGAAGGGAGAGAGAGAGAGTCTATGTGGTGAGACTTTTCTGGCTCTCCCCTCCTGCTGAATATACACTGGGAGACTTTGGGAGGGTGTCATCCTGAAACTGGATGACCTGGATGGTTGTGCTTCCCCACAGGAGTTGGGGGCAAGGATTCCCTATAAGATGAGGTATGTGGTACCCCAATCTGATTCTGAATGAGGGCGGGGTTCACACAAGCCTCCCAAGTTAGTCAACTTCACAGCAGGTGATCTGGCTTCAAGATGGAGGCAGCCAGACCAAGCTGTGGTTCCTTTCTCCCTTGTTGTCTCTCAGGTACTCTGGAATGCTATCAGACTAATGAATGGCTTTTATTATTTGCAATTCAGGGGCTGGGGAAAGGGCTGAAGGGCAGAGGGATTTTGGGGTGCCCTCTTCTCTATGGGGTCTGTCACTTGGGTGGGAACTTTTGGGGTTCCCACTCCTAAGCATCTCCCCCACCTCTTCTCCAGATTCTATTTCTATTTTCTATTTCTATCTTTTTCTATAATTGTAAGTTATACTGGAAAGGGTCTCTCAGCAAGGCTGGGTTATGGGTGAAGGAGCCTAAGAGATTGCTCCCAAAATGGAGTCCAAAAACTTAACTGACTCATTGGTTGAAGTCTTTATGGGTGAGAAGCGATGGGATGCCTTTAACCAGGGAATCAGGGCTTCAGTGTCCAAAGAAAGATCCTCAGGAAGCCCTCAAGATTAGATCCAAGATGGGATGTCCTCTTCCTTCTCACAGTCCTCTACCCAAAGACCTCTTCTCCCTCTTCCTCCTCTGGAGCATTACCCAGAATTCCCTCTCATCTCAACTGCCAGTAACTGTCACCAACTGTCAGCCACTCCTTCTCTGGCTCATTTTGTCCCATCCTCCTTCCACAAATCCCATCCTTACAGCTTGGAGACTAGCTTTATCCAGATATTTGGCATAAATATGCCAAAACTCTGGATAAACATGAGTAGGCCATTTTGGTAGTAACAGAAAGTTTATATAGGACAGCAATAGAAATATCAAAATAGAATTGAGAAGTAAAATCTTATCAATGGAGGCTGCTGAATTCTAGGTGCAGGAATTTGACTTGAGTCCATATATACATCCTGTGAAGGTTTTTGAGCAAAGGATGATATTAATGTATAAACTTTGTGTAAGATGGATTGAAGGGGGCAGATTGACCACAGTTGATTTCCATTGAGTTCAAACATTTGGTGATGATGCTCTCACAGATGGTGATAGTAGTGGGAATGGAATAAACTGGGGGATATATGAGATTGGAAGGAAGAGCTGAGAATTGTCAATCAACTGGATGTGAGAATTCTTTCCATCCCCAGTACTTAGTTCAGTGCCTTGTATATAAGTAGATATTTAATAAATGCTTGCTAGGTTGAATTAGATAAAGGGGTTAAAATAAGGGCATGTTGGAGTTAGTTTTTGCCAGTTGGTGAGAGCAAATTATTTAATTCAGTATGTGCATTTAGATCTGGAAAATGGGCAAGAAAATTAGGTCTTTATCGCTTTGTTGATTGTCTGGACTTAAGAAATTTAGCAATTGAGCATTTGAGATTTAACTTAATAGTGTGGTGCAAATTCATTTTTCCTCCAGAGAGATAGTTGTCTTCTGTAGTAGCAAAACTGGGAATTTGGAGGACCTGGGTTCAAATCTGGCCTCAGAAGCTTCCTGGGTACATGACCCAAGGCAAGTCACTTAACATCTATTTGAAGCTCCTCTTTCTTCTGGTTGTTAAACAGAAAGTAAGAGTTATTATTATTTTTTTAAATGTCCATTGAGTCCTGAGTTCTAGAGCTCCAAAGGAATCCATTCAAATGGACAAATCCTTTTAAACCTTCTAAAATCATGGATAAGTTCCCAATCTCTTTAAACATTAGCCCTGTTACCATTCTAGTTACATGTTTAGTACTGCCCAGTCTACAAGCCTGGCATTAACTTGATGATTTCATAGTACACATGGCAGGCAGGTGCATCCTGATTGGGGTTCTTAGGAGACCTGTGGAAACTTCATTGTTCTCATTTCATAGTGTGACTAGCGAGAGATTGTTGGAAGACACTCGGAGATCAGAGATTGATTCAGTCTCCCCTAACTGAACCAAATCTCTTTTTGGTATAGTAACTGGAGAAATTTCAAAGATGCCCTTATATTATGTTTGTTGGTTATCCAAAGCACTGAGGACTTGTGAAAATAGAGCTTAATGGAATGAGAAAAGAATTTGCTGAATGTACCCTTTTACTGAGTCCCGTCCAAAACTCCACTGTGATTGAGGTCCCTTGAGTTTTTATTTTTTCATCATGTTCTCTTTGGAAGCCTCTATTTTTTCTGTAATGATCTTTCAGCCCATCATTTCTTTACTTCCATTGCTTATTTCTTGTTGACTGTGTAGGGTCTAAGTTTGGAGATCTTGGGGAATACCATGACAATGAGAACCACAATGTAGTAGTAAAAATACTCTCATTAATATGATAAAAAAAGATAAGGAGGAATTTATGTTTCTTAATACAGCACGGGGAATCTGATAATTTCCCTGCAGAGTGGATGAATTGGTTGAAGGAGAATCCTGGGTTTGATATGGGTAAAAGCTTCACCGAGCTAGACCAGGGCAGTACTTAAAGACCTTTTTCCAAGAGTGTCTCCCCTGCATGCTAAACATCTTATAAGATTCCCTGAAATATACCTCCCTGGACAACTTTGTCCAACAACTCTATATACCAATCTAGGAAGACATCAGAGATACCTTGTGTTTGGTATTAAAGGTGGTCATCCCCATCATGTGCATGATTGCTTATCACCATGTTGTTTTTATTGCTTAATGTTTTCAGAATGCGTGTGTTATGCTAATAGGGGCAGCTTGGCTAGTAAAAGATTGGGCTTGGAGTCAGCAAGACTTGGATTCAAATTCTCTGACACCAGATTTGTGTTCCTGGAGAATCCTGCATAACTATACCTCCGGCAGCTCTCTAGGATTTATCTGTTACATTCTGGAGGGGTCACCCCAAAAAGCCTTAAGAATGCCTTACCCTAACTCCCAGAGAAGGATAGCAGTGTGGACTTTACCTTAAGTTTCTCTGGCATAGGGGTGAGGAAATTCAATTGAGGCATGCTCTGTAACTTTGAGCAGAGGTGTCAAGCATGCAAATGGCCCATAATAGCTCCAAACCTGAACCACATTAAAATGTAATTGGGAAACATTTAGCGAAATAAATAAAAATACAATAAAACTTAGGTAAGGTTACATTTTAAAAATGAAGTTAATTGGCAGCACATGAGAATCCTTATTTGTGGTTTAATGTTCCCCGTTTCTATTTTGAATTTGACCTCAGTGTCTTAGAGAGGTTAGGTGATTTGCTCAGGATCTTACAGTGCATCTTAGAAGTGGTGTCTGATCTTGCTTTTCAGACTAGACTCTATCTACTATGCCATACTGTCTTAGGACATTACCACCCACATTACTAAGTGAAATGGATGCCAAGAAACATGGAACTCTAGCTCTTACAGAGCTTAGTAAAATAAATTTTAGTTACCGGAAAAAAAAAAAGGAATCGCCACGGCGGTGCTTGTTTGCTTCTGCTGATTAAGTAGAGCGCATGGAAATTTTATGACCAGCTGCGTTGTTTTCACTTATGAATAAGCCTACATGAAAGAACAGTCGTTGATAAAAGTAGCAATTAGCAACTTAATCATCCATTGTAAATTATACACATTAAAACCCAGAAATTTAGTTTTCCTTCAATTAACTATGTATATTTTCCTGTTTGGGGATTGGTTCTAACTTGCAAAGAGAGTGAGCTATTAATTTCTATCCATTCTCTTCTCCTGTGACTCTCAAAGCTCCTTTAAACACTCCTCTAAACTCCTGCTGGGATGGAGCCTGGAGGTGACTCAGGGAGCTTTCTAAATGGGAACTCTGATGTGGGCACAGTGAGAGATGGGGCAGGTCCTCCCAGGCGTGGAGGGGATTTGAGCAAGAGGGGACATGTGTCAAGTGGAGTTTGAGGAAGATTACTATGGCAGCTGTGTAGGCTGGATTGGAAGGGATGCAAGTTGGAGGAAGGGAGGTTAGAATGATCACTGAAATGTAGGGAAGGGGTTGTCAGGGCTTGAATTAGGGTGGTAGCTGTGGGAATAGAATGTAGTGGAGGAAACCGAGAAAGGTAAAAAACAGCCCTTGGTTTCAGGGCACTTGCAGTCAAAGAGAGGAGCTTGTTGTTAAATCATTTTTCAGGCTTTGTGGGTTTTTCTTGGCAGAGATACTGGAGTAGTTTGTCATTTCCTTCTCCAGCTTATTTTACAAATGAGGAGATTGAGGCAAACAGGGTGAAGTGACTTGCTCAGGGTCACACAACTCAGTAAGTATCTGAGGCCGGATTTGAACTCATGAAGATGAGCCTTCTTGACTTTAGGCTCAAGTGATCTCCATCCACCACCCTAATTTTCTTTCTCATTTAATGAGGGAGACCACATGCAAACAATTAGTAAATATTTATTAAGTGCCTATGATGTGCCAAAGAACTAGGTATAAACAAGGTATCTACAGGATAAATTGGAGAAAGTCTCAGAGGGAAGGCACTAAGATTATGAAGGCCTGGGAAAAGATTCTTGCAGAAAGTGGGACATCTCTTTTAGGAGGCAGAGATTAGGAGGGAGAATTTCTAAGGACGAGGGGGTCAGCTAATATCAGAGTCTGCATTAGGAGGGAAGAGTCTACAAGCCTTGTTTATTGTCAGGATGTGGGAAGAGAGGAAGGGATAGTCAAAGGTAATTTAAAAGTGTAGAGCTAGCCACCAGGTGATGAATTTATGTGGCCCCAGCAACTCAGCAAAAAACATCTACAAAGAGATGGAGAGCTTGTGATCATTTTTAGGGTGGGGATATCTTGAGTGTTGAAGACAGGGATCTTTTGAATTACTGGATAGTAACATTTTTTAAATTCAAACACTTACGAGTGTAGATTAAAGCACTTTTTTTACCTTTTTGTATTTTTATGTTTTCTTTTGTAATAAAACTAATATAGAAATATGTTTTGTATGACTTCACATGTATGATTGATATAATACTTGTGTTATAAAGGGGAGGAAGGGAGAGAGTTTGGAACTTGAAATTTGAAAACATGAATTAAAATTTTTTAAAAATGTAACTGGGAAATATTTAATGAAATAAAAATATTTTGAAAAAGACTCATGATTTCATCTGTGTGGATATGTCATTGATGATCACTTAATATTTCCAAGGGCTTATTTTAATCAGTTGTGATCATTGCAGAATTAGTTATCTGATGGCAGACACTTTGTTGATAGGCTTCCTTAAGCTTAGCTAATGTGGACCTCAGACTTTGTAGTTCATTGCCTGGTCCATATTTAAAATCTTTTTGGCAGGATATGGGCCCATCAGGCAGTCTGTGTTTTCCCTTTGACATGAATTTTGAGACCTGGGTTATCTTCCTCCCTTTAAAATGACTTTATTAGTAGTAATATTTTTAATTCAGTTTGAAGTAACTGGCATCTCCATCAGTTTAGAAGAGAAAATTCCTATTGCAGAATTCAGGGAGCTGTAGAAACAAGGTTAATACTATATTTTTGTCAGTGCTGGCCAGCTCATCTTTTAGTTGTCGGGCTGACTGTTGTACACGGACTGTTTCATTAAGCTGAGTTGTTGAGGGCGCCTTATCAGTGGAAAATTGGTTAATTAATATCTCTGTGAATACACAGTACTCTCTTGTCAGACCATCTTGATGAATGGCTTTATCAGCAGTTAATGGGGTATGAAACACCCACGGAGTGCTATCACTTTTTCAATTAGGATGTTGATGAAGAGTAATATGGCTTCATCAAGGGAATGACTATGAGTATTGGTTTTTACCTGCAGTTTGATTTGGGAGTTTTGAGTAAACTTGGTAAAATTGGAGTTTTTATGACCTCGAGGCCTCTGAAATAAACGTATTGCATTGTCTATAGCTTGGAGAAGGAAATGGCAAACACTCCAGTATCTTTGCCAAGAAATCCCCAAATGGGGCCCGTGGAGAATCAGACAGGATAGAAACTGAACGACAGTGTCTGAAACTGTATATAATACAGTTTATTAACACATTGGTGCATTAGTGAAATGGGTATCTATTGTGTATGTAAAATTATGGTTTGAATTCTGTATTCTTTCTAGTTTTAGGACCCTGAAGCACTCTCTTACAAGAACTAAATGCCACCAAGGAGATCCAGGGTCCTTTTTGTCAGTGCTTAGCTCTCTTGAAATTTCTGTGCCATTTGCTGGTATTTTAACTGTCTCTTCTTTTGATCTTCTCTTCTCCCTATGTTTGGGACATTGCTTTCTCCTGACTCTAATTGATGGGTTCAGCTTGCTTTCTCCTGTCTCCTAAGTGTGGGCAAGACTTTGTTTTGGCACTTTCTTTTTCCAAATTCAATACCATGGTGATTTCTTCTGCTCCAGTGGTTTCAATTATTTTGTCTTTTTGTAGATAACTCCTAAATCTATTGGTCTATCTGTCCATTGATCTGAATCTTTATTAATAATATAACACTTATGTAGTACTTTAAGGTTTGCAAAGTATAATATCTCATTTTATTCTCTTGGCAACTTTGGAGAGGTTAGAGAGTATTGTTATATCTATTTTATGGATGAGGAAAGTAGGCAGAAGTTAAGCCCAGGGACACACAGATAATAAATAATTAAATTATATAATAAATATAATAAATCTAATATAATAAATAATTAAATTATATGCTTTCATCTGCATTTCTGCTCCAATATTTTTTTCTCTGGAGATGGATAGCATTCTTTTTCATGAGTCCCTCAGAGTTGTCCTGGATCACTGTATTGCTGTTAGTAGCAAAATTTATCACATTTGCTCCTTCCACTTTATTGTTGTTACTATGTACAATGTTTTCCTTGTTCTGTTTGTTTCACTCTGCATCAATTCACATAGTTCTTTCCAGCTCTTTCTGAAATCCTCCTGTTCATCATTCCTTACAGCACAATAGTATTCTGTCACCTTCATATATCACAATTAGTTCAGTCATTCCCTGATTAAAGGAAAGGTACTGATTTTTTTTTTAAAAAGACCTTTTCCTACTGAAATTTTCTACGACAAATCAGACCAAAAAGCAGTTTTTAAGCTATGTGTTTTCCAGACGCTCAGGAAATGTGTGAACAACCATATTCTCTTTTCATATTGGCAATTCATCTGGTTCTTTAGTTCTTGGAATACTGAACATTCCCGTTTCCTCCTTCTCTTCCCATCCTTCTCCCTACACAATACATAAAAGAAATCATATCATTTGATGATGGTGAAAATGTTAGAGCAAATGTAGCCCTTAGATTTGTTGTTGGTTGTTTTCAGGTGTGTTTGACTATTTGTGACCCTATTTGGGATTTTCTTGACAAAGATATAGGAGTAGTTGCCATTTTCTTCTCCAGTTCATTTTACAGATGAGGAAACTGAGGTAAATAGGATTGAATGACTTGTCCAGGGTCATCCAGCTAGGAAGTGTCTTGAGGACAGATTTGAACTCAGGAAGATGAGTCTTCCTGATTTTAGTCCTGGCAGTCAAAAACTAGGCCACCTAGCTGCCTTTCATAGAGAATGACATTTTTGGCCTCATTCAGAAAGTCAGTTGGATAATGGGTGCAGTCTGCATATTATCCGGGGTGAAGAGTTTAACTATCCAGTGTCTTATGAACTTTCTTGTTATTGCATTGATTGATCTGAGAATCCGAACAGGCCCTCCCACGTCAATTTTGGGTCATTGTGCCAGAATGACTCAGGTTCTCCCCTTTGCCCTCTGTGAGTGTTTTCTTCTGCCACCTCCTGCAGGAAGGCTTCCCTGTTCCTTCCAGGTTGGCTACAGCCTTCAGACTTCACATATCACTTTATTTTGCATAGCTCTAATGTACTTAAAATGTATTATTGCCTATTCCCTCCCTGCCCCTTCTTTCACCCCTCCTCCTTTTTTGCCCCCGCCTGGGTGTCCTTGGAGAGTCCATTTTCAGGAAATGGGCAGAAGTGAACTGGTAGCAGCTGGTGGGAAAATGAGCCTGGACCTCCAGGGGCTTTTAAAAGGGATATGAATATAGTGCATATCCCTGGTGCTCCACAATTAACAACAGACTGTCAGTGGGGCTGGGTTATCCCCGGGTGGGGAGCTGAAGGCTGTTCCTTGCTGTTGTCTCTGTAACCCTGGGGTTGACTTCATGATTTGTCCTTTGATTTCTAGGCTGCTTTTAACCTGTAACTTACCAAAAATGGGACTTTTGAGGTTGCCCTTACCTGGCCCTGTTTCCAGACAATTTAGGGCTCTCTGGCTCTCCCTTCACCCCTGAGAAGCCTCTGTGCCCTGTGATTGGCTTTGTCAAGCGTGGAGTCAATTAACCTGTCAAGGGAACAGGACTGGCTGAGGGAGATGGTAATTTACTCCCGCCTCTCCTCCACCAACAGAGACATTCTTCTCCTTTCCTGTTAATACATGCAGGCAGGCCCTCATGCATATTTTATATCAAAAGAGAAGAGAGATGCATGAGATCACAGCATCGTAGTATTTAAAGTGGGGGATCTCTTAGATCAGGACCCCCCCTGTATCATGTACCCTATTATACACCGGCTATCCCGTTGAAACCTGTGGTCTCCTCAGAGTAACATTTTTAAATGCATAAAGATGTACAGAGTTACAAAGTAAAGCAATTATATTTAAATATGTAATTTTTTTCCTCATCCAAATTCTTAGTCCCCTTGAAATCTACCTCTATATTAAAGAACCCTTACTTTGTTTTTAATTAATTTTTATATTTTTCTTTATTTTAATAACAAATTTCTACATAAGTTTTCCAAAGTTACATGATTCATGTGTCTCCCTCCCTTCTTTGCTCCCCAAGCAATTTGGCCTGGAACCCTTCCTTTAGAGAATGTTGATGGTGTTATTGTCTAGGGCAGTTCTTTCTCTCAGTCCAAGTGCCTTCCAGATGTCCAGGGTGAGTTGCCTCAGAAAATAGTAGGTGCCATACGGCTGGACCTCTTCAAGGTGGGGCTTCATGAGTACTTGTTGGGCCTGTTGTGAAAGGGATTTCTGTTCAGAATGGGGAGGAACTACTACATATGATTTCTAACCTTCATGTCAAGGGAAACTTGTGTTCAAGCATTGCTTCCAGCCTTCACTAACCTCTAGCAAGATACTTAACCATCCATTTGTAAAATGAAGACATGTTCCTTGTTCCACCTACCTCACCTTAAAAGAAGCAACTACATCCATTGTGTCCCTTGACAAAAGAATTTTTACAAATAATTTAAATATTTTATTTTAATTTGCTATTATTTCTCTTGTAATTTACATACAAATAATTACAAAAATATTACTTTGAATTAAAAATATTTCATTCTACTATCTAAGTATGTGCGTTGGACTCATGTCAACAGATACAGCTTGTCCTTTGAGGCATTCTTAAATTCTGGCCCATCTAGCTCTTAAGGGAAGTGAATTGTTTTTGTTATTCCAACTCTGTAATTCTGTGGTTCTCTAACCCAACCCTCTAATTTGACAAATTAGGAAACTGAGGCCTGTGTAAGTGGGATGACTGGCCCAACAGGTTAGGATTAGGTCTCTTCCTCTCAGGTAGAATGAAGAACCAGGTAATGCTTAACTCTCATGGAAGTTTCCTAATTATTGAGTGAGTAAAAAGTTGTGTTCAGTAGGGACAAAGAAAAGTATATTGCACAGAATTGTGAGGAAATTAAACATGTTTGGTCATGTGGTTAGTTCATGAAGTATTCCTTTATACTTGAGCATAATGCAAGCATTTCTTAAAACATTTTTTTTCCTATGGTTAAGATTTTTCACAAAGACAGATTGGTTATCTGTCAATTACTTAGGATCAGCAGGATTTTAATTTGTGTCTACATCACTCTGAGTTCCCACTGCCGGGAACCAAAATTTCTAATTTCCTAGAAGTAGAATATAAACCCTGTGAAGGGGGAGAATTGATTCCCTCTCCTCCATTTTGTCTTTGTATCCCTAGTGCCTTGCACATTGTGGGTACTTAATTGTCCCACATTTCTACAGTATCATAGGATCACACAGATTTAAAAAGAGACCTTTAAAGATCATCTGGCTTAATCTCCTCATTTAAAAATTTTTTTAAACCCTTTCTTTCTGTCTTAGTAATAACTATAAGAAGGGCAAGGCTAGGCAAACAGGGTTAAATTAAGACTTTCCCAGGGTTGCACAGCTAGGAAGTGGCCAAGGCCAGATTTGAATCCAGTTCTTCCCAACTCCAGGTCTGGAGCTCTCTATCCACCATGCCTCCTTGCTGCCCCTAGACAACTCTTAAGTTAGGAAGAGGTTGCTGTTCTGCAGGGTTAGAGTTGTTTAACACCCCACTAATTAAATAAAAAATCTGGACAAATTGTCCCCAGGATCATGGTAGTAAAGAAGTAAATTAGGTGATTTGACTTGCTGAAAGAACACTGCACTTGGAATCAGGAGAACTTGAGCACTAGCCCCTTAAAGTAACTGCATCCCTGAATTTTAGAGATATGTTATCTTTAATTAAAAAAAATTCCTCTGTGACTCAGTTTCTTAATCAGAAATGGGAATAATAGAACTTATCTATCTTTTGGGGTCTTTGTAAAGATCAGATGAGATCATGAACCTTATAAAATGTTGGAGGCAGATCAGCCATTCAGCAAAGCAGTATTTAGCACTCTCAAGGTCTCTCCAAAGAACTTTGGTATCAATTGTGGGATCTTCCAGCATGGATGGAGTGCCCACGTCAGAGAAGGCTCTGCTCTCTGAGCAAAGCAGAATTGTAGTAGCTCAAAAGGAAAGTGAGATGCGCAAATTTAGAAACATCTCCATCCCAAATATTCCTAAGGGTTTTGTGCCCAACCTTTGCTAAAGCCTTCTGGAGCTTATATTGATCTGATCAGCCATAGTCAGACAACCTGGACATTGACCCCAACCTAGCCAAGTCTTTTGGGTCCTCTTCAAGTATGAAGGACAACCACCATCAAGCACCTACTATGTGCTGGCTGCTTAGTCCAATTCCTGGCAGCTGAAACATGGGCTATTTTTTTTTTTTTCTGATGCTTCCCTCCATATGCACTGAGGCTAGCAGCTGTCAGTCTGCCTGCTGAGCCTGTGAACAGGAAGCAGATGGGATTGAACCAGACCGAGATGGGAGTTTGAGGATTGGGATCAAATATTGTTCCAGAGTGGCTTGTGAAACAGGACTCCTGTTGCCCTCGGCTTAGCTTTTATGGCCCTCTGTGACCCAAAGCACTTTAGAGCGTCCAACGTAGTCTGTGTTACGGGGCCTCAGACACTCGTTATCTTTTTGTGTGCCATGAAAACTTGAAATGAGAGAAAAGTACTTTTCCTTGCCCTGTCCCCCACCTCCCTTTAAAGAGGGGGATTTTCACTCCCCCTCTTTACCTAAATGATGTTTTTAACTTTCTGGACTGGATATGTGTGTCCTTCTTTGTCCCAAGCTCAAAGGCCAGATTGCTACTATATACAAGACCCCCACTTTCCCCCACAAGCAGTATTGTTAACCTTGCATTGTAGTGAGTAGGTGGGCTTCCTTGTTCTGACAAATTGTAGTACCCTGGTTTTCAAAGTGCAGAGTCTATTTTGCTAACAGTGAGCTTCACAAGATTTTATCTTTAGAGTCCAAGGGATCTTGGAGGTTGTATTAATTTAGTCCCTTCATTTTACAGATCTCTTATCTGTCTATCTATCTTTCTGTCTGTCTGTCTATCTATCTATCTATCTATCTATCTATCTATCTATATCTATTCAACTATCTATCATCTATCTGTGTATCATTTATTTAGTTAATCTATTATCTATTTATCTAGATTTATATTATTGGAAAATCTTCATGAATTAGGTGTTTCAACTATTGTGGATTTACCAAATCTAGAAAAAATCCTGTGGCTCTAGCTTATTTCTCATCTTTGGGGGATTGAGCCTCCTTTCTCTTTGAGATGGCCTTTCATTCACACAAGTCAAGTGGTAACAAACTAAGATAGAAGTGGGGCCCCTAAACCAGACAGTAGGATCCCTGGAGCTACATAAGGTCTTAACATTATCCATGGTCGATTGTATTTTGATCAAGTTGCTTAAACTTCCATCTGCCTCAGTTCCCTCAGTTGTGAAATGGGGATAATAATAGCACCTACTCCAGAGGGTTGTTATAAGGCAGAGCAAATGAGATAATATTTGTAAAGTGCTTAGCATAGTGCCTGGCACATAGTAGGTGTTTAATAAATGTTTGCCTTCCATATAGATGAAAAAAAAAACAAAACCAAGGCTTAAAGAGTTTTAAGTACCTTGTATATGAACACCCTTCCCATACCCCCCAGAAGTTGCAGAGTAGAATTCAAACCCAGGCTATTTTCTGATTTCAAATCTTTCCCCTACACTGTGCTCCCTAGAATGATCTGCCCACCCTCAGCTTGTTGAGCTCTTGTCCTTTAATACCCAGCTTGGATGCTACCTCATTTATAGAGCCACTTGTGTTAACCCAGATTACTAATGCTCTCTCATTGTTCCACTCTGTCTACCACCATTTGGCCTTCCTTAGGTACTCACATTATAGCTTGTATTAAAGTTGTCTATGTGCTTATTTTATCCTCTGTTAGACTAGGGATTAGACCCTTCTTCTTCCCCTTTTCTCCTCTTCCCCTTGTTGTCTTTCTTTCTTGCTTTTCTTTTGTATCTTAGCACTTAGAACAATTACTTGTAAATTTTAAACGTGGATTTAACGAATTGTTGAATTCACTAATGATCCTGAAAGAGAGAGAAATATTTCAGCTAAGAACATAGAAGAAACAACCTGAATATGCATTTTATGTTATTCATTAAAAACATTTTGAGAAGGGGCACATAGGCTTTACCAGCCTCCTAACGGGTGCATGACTCAATAGGAGGCTAAAAACATCTTATCAAATGCTGTTAATCTTCATTTTTTTTCACCACCACCTCCAAATTAGCTTTATGTCATCAGCCTATCTGATTAAATGTGTCTGCTACACCTTCATCCCTCAGTCACTGGTTTAAAAAAAAAGACTAATAGGACAGGGCTTAGGAGAAAGAACTGTATCTGTCTCCACTAGAGACCTTTTGGGTGACAGCAATTAATTAATCAACATTCTTTCAATAGATTATTGAACCAATTCTGAAATCACATCCTGCTCACATTCTTCCCTTATATCCATAAAGATATTGTGACTGACTTTGCCAAATGCCCTTTTGAAATCCAGATGTCTTCTGTATACATCATTTCCTGAATTACCAGTTGAGTAACTATCAAAAAAAGAAAAAAAAGGAAATTAGTTTAATCAATAGCATGACTTCTATTAGGTGAAGTCTCGCTGGCTTATAATGATGACCATGTTCCTTTTTAACTATTTACAAACCATCCACTTGGGAGTATTTTGGCCTTTGCTTTCTGCAACCCTTCCTAACATTTTGAAAATTATTGGCTCATTCAACATTCAGCATGGGCTCTATTTCAGTCTTCCAGTATACCTTTCTCATCTTCTGGGTTTCCACAAGATTAATGAAGCCTTTCCCAGTCCTCCTCAGTCTTAGAGCTTTTCCTCTGTTATTATCTCCAATTTATCCTGTATGTAGCTTGTTTGTACATAGTTATTTGCATGCCAGCTTCCCCATTAAATCGTGAGCTCTTTGAGAGCAGAGACTTGTCTTTTACTTTTCTTCCTATTCCCAGCCAGCGCTGGCATGGAATAGGCTCTTAAAAAAAACACAGCTCTTACCTTCTATCTTAGTACCTGTTCTAAGACAGAAAAGTAGGCAGGGCTAGGCATTTGGGGTTAAGTGACTTATCCGTGGTCATGCAGCTAAGAAGGATCTAAGGTCAAATTTGAGTCCAGCTCCTCCCAACTTTAAGTAAATGCTTGTGGACTGACCTAAGGTAGTTCAGTGATCAGGGTAGCCAGTGATCTGTCAATGATTGTTTCTTAAGTGCCTGGGGATATAAAGAATTATATTCTAAGGCCTTCTAGGAGTTTGTAATCTAGATATATACACATACATCTATTGATATGTAAAGAATAGATACAGAGTATTTTAAAGGGAGAGCACACTTGCAAGTTTGACCTGGGATGTGTTAAGATTCGTGAGTCTCCTTGTAGGAGATAGTACTTTAGTTGAGGTCTTGATGGAAGCTAGGAATTTGTTTTTTATCGCTTAATTTAAACATTAATTTAATTAACAAGGATGAAAAAGAAGGGTATTCCAGGCATTGGGGTAGCCTGGGGAAAGGCACTTAGGTAAAATATAGAAAGAGGTTTAAAAACAAGCAAATAACAAAACCAGCAGACCTTAGTTAAGCTGGATCTTAGGATAAATTGGAAGAAGTTAAGCAGTAATGGTCTTTAATGCCAAAGAAGATTTTATACTTGTTCCTAGAAGTAGTTAGGAGTCACTAGGGCTTATAAAAAAAGAAATAGCTGGTTGAGATCTGTACTTTAAGAAGCTGTGTGGAAAATGGATTGTGTCTGAGGGAGAGTAGGACAGAAATCTCACTCTGGGCACAATTGGATATTTGGGATATCAAAGATATCTATTTTAGACCTCAGTTTCATTGAACATATAGGAGACAGTTCTTTGCCTAGGTGCTGCTTTCATTAATATACTTAGCAACATAATCTGTTGCCTTAATGTATACTTAGCTATATAATCTTCCTTCCTTCCTTCCTTCCTTCCTTCCTTCCTTCCTTCCTTCCTTCCTTCCTTCCTCCCTCCCTTCCTCCCTTCCTCCCCCCCTCCCTTCCTTCC
>NC_058131.1:163784670-163815845 GCF_016433145.1 Gracilinanus agilis | reverse complement strand
TATATATATATATATATATATATATATATATATATATATATCCTTCTGTTTTAGAATCAATACTCAGTATTGGTTCCAAGAGAGAAGAGTAGTAAAGGTTAGGCAGTTAGAGTTAGATGACTTGACTAGGGTCACACAGGAAGTGTCTGAAGTTGAATTTGAACCCAGGACTTCCCATCTCTTGGCTTGGTTCTCTATCCATTGCATCACCTGGCTGCTCCATTTTTATTTTATTCTTAATGCCCATCAACAAACATTCAAATACATAAATGAGTAAAAGAAAAATGATGTTTCTGAATATATAATTTCTAGTTAATGTATTATTTGCAGGTTGTTTTTCAAAAATGTTCATATTCATTTTAACAAGGTTGTAACAAAAGGACAATGTTTTTGTGTTTCTCATTCTGAACATTTTTCAGTGTACTTTCTGCAATTTTGCGTTTCTCTTTTATATATATTCTTTCATTTTTCTCAATCTGCATCAGTTAATAAGCCTCTCATCAAATTCTTCATATTTGTCTTTCAGTCCTTTTATTTTACAGAGGTAGCAACCCTTGAGAATACTTTGTGGAGCAAAGGAAAGTGGAAGATTAGGATTTGGATGGACCTGGGTTCACTTCCCATTACTGCCTCACTTCCTATTCCGGTCACCTTGGACAAATCACTTAATCTTTATGGGCCTCACTTTTCCCGTTCTCCTTCCCCTTCCTCTTTCCTTTACCTTCTGTCTTAATGTCAGTTCTAAGACAGAAGAATGGCAAGGGTTAGGCATTCAGGAGTTAAGTGACTTTCCCAGGGTTACCCAGCTAGGAAGTGTCTGAGGTCAGATTTGACCCAAGGACTTCCCATCTCTAGGCTTCATGCTTTGTGCCACCTGCCTGTGCTTTCAAAATAAAATAATTTTCAAAAAAAATTTTTAAGTCACATATTCCTAGGTTAAGAACCATTGATATAATCTGATCCTTTTGTTGGAAACAGGATTCAAAGAAGTGAACTGGCTTTCTTCTTGCAGGTAGTGAGTAGAAGTGTTAGGAATTGATCAAGTTCTTTATCATCATCATCATCACCATCATTTATATAGCACCTTAAGGTTTGCAAAGCACTTTACAAGCATCCCATTTGACCTTCACAGTAACCTTGGGAGATAGGTAGAATTTTTACCTCTTTTTTTTAATAGATGAGGAAACTGAGGCTAACAGAGGTTCAGTGACTTGCCCAGTGCCCTACAAGATGTGTCTGAAGCTGTATTTGAACACAGGTCTTCTTGACTACATTCATTTGATTCAGTCTAGAAACAAATACAAGGATAGCTGGTTAGAGAACTGGCAACTCCGTCTCTCGAGTCCTGCATCTGACCTACACTGGATCCTGTGATTCTCAGTAAATCACCGAACTCCCCAGAGCTCTGGGCACTGCTTTAGGACATCTAGAGGATGGACTGGCTGTAATGGTAGAGGGAGTTTTCTCATGTGAGGGTGTTGCCTGTACCAATGAAACCAGTGCCAATCTCCAACTCAAAATCCAGAATTCTTTCCACTGCAACATTCTGCCTCCCAGAGTTCTGTTATTTACTCAGTGAAGAGGGGAGCAGATGGAGATGTTTGAGAAAGTGTGAGGAAATTTAATGCCCTCAGAGGGAGGCATTTGAAGAAATGCTTATTGAATGAGAAAGTGGAAGATTCACTTTATTTTATTTTATTTTTTTAACCCTTCTAGTACAGAAGAGAGCTGCAAGACTGGAGATTGACTTTAGAAAAAAACAAATCCTCTTCTGTGAAATTCCAAGGGGTATCTCCCTTGAGATAATCATTCCTAATTACTAGACTGGATGGCAATATTTTTATATATATAAATATGTATACATATATAATACTAATAATCTCTCAGAATAAAAGAGCCGTGTGCACCGATATTAAATGGCCCCAGACTATGGAACTTCTTTTTAATCTCCTACTTTTTTCCATTTGTGTTCTTCACTGTTGAGCTGTTGACTATCAGTATGACTTCTTTTTGCAGAACATACCCACTTCCCTCTAAGTTGTTTTTCCATATTCTGTGCTTTGGGAAAACAGATACCCTGAGCTTATTAGACTCCTGTCTAAAAATAAGACAGAATGAAGAGTGAGGGCCTGAGGCTTTTCATGAAGAACATTTTATTAGTTTGAATGAATGGCTTTGGAAAGAATCATTTGGGCTACTCAGAGGTTTCCCTCCTTCCCCCACTTGTGCATTCTTGGCCATTGCAGGTTATTAAGCTTGCTAGATAAATGAACTTCACATAAAATGAGGCATCACTTGCTGTTTAAGGGTTTAAATTTCTGCATTTCAGAGATATTGCAAGACCATATCCTTCTCTGTCTCTGACAATAACCTTCTCTTATGGGCTGGCCATGCCAGGCCTGCTTCCAGCTCCCCTAGGATTGGGCTTGATTTTGCTAGAAGGGTCCTTGATTTCATCACCAACCAGCTATGCTTGTGAGCTCCGTTTATGAGATTTTGTTAGGCCTAAACTGTTTGTCTAGTTTCTGAGCTTCTTACTTTAGAGAGAGAAACTACTTTCACCTGAGCCTAAATCTGTCTGTAATCAGACCTGAAGGCAGATAAGAATCTTTTTAACCACTGGCAGTCCCTGACTTGCACGTTTCCCTCACCTAGGAAAGGCCTTTCAGCCAGCCAGTCCGCCAGGGACTCCCCTTCTGTTCTGGCTGCCTTTGGGGATTTCCCTCCCTTTCTCACATCCCTTTCCTGATGAAGTATTTTAATTGACATTTTTTATGGGAATCTTTCCAATATGAACACTTCTTTTTTTTAAACCCTTACCTTCTGTCTTAGAAGTGGTACTAAGTATTGATTCCAAGACAAAAGAGTGGGAAGGGCTAGGCAATGGGGGTTAAGTCACATTCCAAGGGTCACTCCACAGCTAGGAAATGTCTGAGACC
The DNA here is from genome assembly GCF_016433145.1 of Gracilinanus agilis. Taxonomy (NCBI): domain Eukaryota; kingdom Metazoa; phylum Chordata; class Mammalia; order Didelphimorphia; family Didelphidae; genus Gracilinanus; species Gracilinanus agilis. Next base: position 163,812,906 of record NC_058131.1, on the reverse strand, counting down.
AGAATTGAACCCAGGATCTCCCATCTCCAGGCCTGGCTCTCTAGTTATGAAGCCTCTTAGCTGCTCCAATACACTTTCTTAAGTAGTGACTAATGTAGAATGCCAGTTGGGTGCTATGCTGAGCTTTTTGCTAGGAAGTTGGGAAGATAATGAAGTTTAGAAAAGATTCCTTTTTCGTAAAATTTTTGTTGTTTTAGTTGTTTTTAACTTGTATCCAACTCTTTGTGGCCCTATTTGGGGTTTTCTTGGCAGATACTACAGTGCTTTGCTGTTTCCTTCTCTAGCTCATTTTACAGATGAGGAACTGAAACCAACAGGATTAATTGATTTGCCCAGGGGTCTCATAGTCTCTGAGGCTGAATTTGAATTCAGGTTTTCATGACCTCAGGCCTGGAACTCTGTATCACCTAGCTGCTCAGCTATCCTATAACTTTAATTCCTCAATTTATTTCTTCTGTTTATGGAACTTAACTATACTGGGAGGTTGGGGGATGAGACACGAACACAAATAACTATAATTCACAATAATAAATGAAAAGTGCATTCAGAAGATGCAAAACAAATGGAATCTTAGGGACAAAGCATTACTGACTGGCTAAAGTGATGAGGGAAGGCTTTATGGAGGCATTTCAGTTATCCAGGAGTCCTACCTTTTTTTTGTATCATAGATCCCATTGGCAATCTGTTGAAGAATATGAATCACATCTCAGAATAATGTTTTTAAATGCATAAAATGCCAAGGATTACAATTACAAAAGAAACCAATTATATTGAAATACAGTTTTTAAAATATACTTTTTTTTTTATCAGTTCATAGACCCCAGATTAAGAATCTGCACTAAAGTATTGCTGGGAATATCCTAGAGGAGAGGGAAGCCAGCCCTGGCACAAGGACAGAGTCAGCAAGGACATGAAGGCTCACATGAAGGGCTTGTTTGGAAGGATGAAGGATGGACAAGTAGGACGATGGCAGGGGGTGGAGGGCCCAAGTGCCAGGCCAAGAAGTTTGGATTTTACTTCATGATCAGTACTTGGCCAATGAAGATTTTTAAGCAGAGGTATAAGTGATAGAGGTATAAAGTCTATATAAAAAAACAGTGATGGACTGGAGTTTAAGTGATAGAGGTATAAAGTCTATATAAAAAAACAGTGATGGACTGGAGTTTGGCAAGATGGGAGAGGCAGAAAGACAGGCTACTATGATAGTCCAGGCAGCTAGAGAAAGGTGATGGAATGTAATCGAACATTTCTGTGATGGTGATCATTATGAGAATCACTTGCCGGTATATGTTAAAGATACAACTGTAGATGGAGCTCTATGTATATAGAATATAAGATTGGATTCAGGAGTTCTGGTGCTTGTTTGCTTTGAAAAAAGTCTTTGGGGCATCTTGCTTTTCACACATCTCCTTTCTCATTGGGATAGATTTGGTATGCCTATAACCTCCTGGGCTTTGTAACAGGCCTGCCTTTCTACAAAAATAAATGGAAGAATTCAAGGCTGAAGCAGTATTCTCCTAAGAAGTTTTCTTGCCCTTTAGGGAAAGAAAAATTCATCTTCCCTGCTGCTATCTGTATCTTTTGATCAGTTTTCAACATTCAGAACCAAAATTTAGTCTTTGATTTCTGCATTAGAAAAATATATTAGTAAAAGTCCCCTCAGGCTAGCTGACCTCAGCTGGCATCTGTATCTCATTTGTACTATTTGATGACTGGCACCATCTCTGTAATTTGTGCCAGGTGTTTTGGGATGGCCTACTCTGAAATCTGCAATTATTGCATCATCAGAAGATGACAGTCTGAACATCTTGACACGAAGCCACAGTAAGCTTTACCTACTGTTTTACTGGAATTCTAGACCAGAGCATAAGCAGTATGAAAATCTAATATCTTGCTTTTGTCTTCAAGTTTATGATGAATTTGTTTCTATAATAGCATACTATATTCTGAATCTTTATTTTATTGGTTGATCATCATAACACCTTTATGAGATAAATGTGGCAGGTATTATCCCCATTTAACAGATGAGGAGGCAGAGGCATGGAGTGGTCAAGTGACTTGTCCTGTGTTACTGAACCATTAAATGGCAGAAGCCAGACTTGACAAGTCTCTAATTTAAATTCATCACTCCTTCTGCTAGACCACATTGTCTCTGACTGATGCCTCACATTCAGTTATAGAAGGATTTATGATTTCATTACCTATGTAGGAGCACAACCCAGCTCTCATTTAGTAGATATGCCCGATATCATTTCTTGAGGTCTACATGGGTTAAGTAATTTGCCCTGGTTATATAGCTCAAATAGTTTATAAGTATCAGAGGTGAAACTTGAAAATGGATCTTCTTGACTCCAAGCCAGGCAATCTATCCATTCTATCGTACTGCCTTTAAACAATGAATGTGTTCTGGAAAATGTCTTTGTAAATTCATAGGTTCTTCTTTCTTTCCAAAGGATTCACTACTTTAAGAAACCCTGAGGCATTCCTTTTTGTCAAGTGAAAAATGCTTTTCTAATGTTCCTAATCAGGCCCAATTTATGGCTGTAGGTTTTCTTAAAGTAGGGCATGCTTAGATCTCATTCCCCACTCTACTATGAATTTTTGATTTGGCCAGAAGCAAATCTCTTTATTTTTCTTAGCCACTGCCATAGTGGAGAGGGACAAATCCTTGACTGGAGGAAATCTCAAGGAGGATTTGTCAGGATTCTGGAAAGCAGTTTCCATGTTGGGCCCTGGGCTCCAGAGTCCTTTGGCATTGCTAGGGATTTTTAGCATTGTCTGTAGAGACAAATGAATGGAGATACAGGTGGTAGTGGCTGCAAAAGCTATTACTCGGGGAATAGCAACCAAACCTCCATCAGCTAAATGAGTCAACCTGTGACCCTGTGTACTGAAAGAGCAGAAAACCAGAAGAACAATTTTTTCCAATAACAACAACACTGTCAATTCAGGTTTGAAAGCTGTATGAAGTATGATCAACACTATGACTGTCCATGATTGTAAAGGACCGATAATGAAGTAAGCTATTTACCTCCTGCCAGAGATGATGGATTCTGAGTGAAGAATGGGACATAAATTTTTTCGAACATAGCCAGTGAAGGAATTTATTTTGCTGGACTGTTTATATTTGTTAAAAGGAATTTACTTTTCTTTTTTATTTTAAGCAGACTGGGAGGGAGAGGATTTGGTTTCTATTAATTTAAAAAAAGCTTTATTTAAAGGCAAAATGGGCCTTTGTTTCCCTCTAGCTAAAACCTCCCTCCATTCCCCTCTATTCTGCTTCCTGTGAGATGCTTCTGAGGGGGCCACATGGCAGTAGTTGCTTCCTGCTTTTTCAGTTCTTTGAACTCCATTTACTTTGAGCATGCTGACATTATCTGTTCTGGGGCAGTGGGATTTCCTCTGGTGTCTCAAGGGAAGTGGTCCAGTCCTAGATTCACATAATTCAAGTGTCCTCATTTGCTTTAGGTTGGCTTTGCTGCTTTGAAACCTGGACTGTGTTGGCATCTGGTCCTCTTTCATGCAGGATGAAGTGGAAGAATTCCCTTTTGCTAGAGTTGGAACAGACAAATTATGGGAAGAAACAACTATATTGAATCTTCACCTGCAAATGCCTCTTCCTTATTTAAGCAACAACATTAATAATAATTGCTAACATTTGTATGGTGCTTAATATATGCCAGGAATTGTGCTAAGTCCTTTGCAAATATTTAATTTGATTCACATGATGGTCCTGGGAGGGAGGTGTTATTATGATCCCCACTTTACAGATGAGGACACTGAGGCAAACAGAGTTTAAGTGACTTGCTTAGGGTCAGACAAGTTTCTGTGACTGGATTTGAACTCAGGTCTACTTGAGTCTAGAGCCAGTACTCTACTCATTGTACCACCTACAAGATTTATAGTAAGAATGATAGAAACAGCATGGTAGGCCTCATTTTATCTTCAAGAAATCTTCTCTGGGGAAGATTGTACACTAGTGATTTTATTATCCTATTGGATTTGAGTCTCCATTAGTATTGCTTCTTGGTTGAACTTGTTGCTAATTTATTAGCATTGTTATCTTTTCTTTATAAAAGACAGGAGAAGGGAATTTTCTGCTGAAATTATGAAAAATCTTTGGAGGAAAAGCTACTACATAAACTGAATATAAGTAAAGCCAGATTAATTGCATGGCATTTGGATTAATTTTCTATTCCTTTTTTAAATAACCCTTACCTTCCATCTTAGAATCAATACTGTGGATTGTTTCTAAGGCAGAAGAGCAGTAAGGGCTAGACAATGGGGGTGAAGTGACTTTCCCAGGATCACACAGCTAGGAAATATCTGAGGTCAGATTTGAACCCAGGAATTCCTATGTTTAGGCCTGGTTCTCAATCCACTGAGCTACTTTCTGAATAAAACATTAACTCTTTTACATGGCATTCAAGATCCTCCACACAATATCTTCAGTCTGCTTTTTCAACCAAGTTTTGTTCCTTTTCCTCCATTTTCTTTTTTATTCAAATCTGGATTTACATGAACAAATGTGAACATTTCAATATAAAAAAGGGCATAAAAGGAGGATGTATGTGAACCTGAGAACTTATATTATGGCTAGTTTGTTTCCCTCCCCTCTTTTCTCCCCCCTTCTGAAGCTGGCAAGCAATTCAATCTGGGTTATATATGTATTATCACACAAAACATATTTCCATATGGTTCATTTTTGTAAGTGAATAATCTTATAAAATCCAACCCTCCAAACATATACCCAGATAAACAAGAAGTTCACAGAATATAAAGGAGACACTATTTATATATTTGAATCATTGCATTACCAAAACACATTTTGTATGAGATAAAAGAAAAAAGAAAGATAAGTTCTGCTTGTAAGTTGAGTTTGATATATCTTCATTGTTGAAGCAATTTAGTTAGTAATTAGTAGTGTAGGATGAGGGTCAGCTATTAGATTTGGGGATTATTTCCAGAAAGATAATTATTAAAAGCTAGAGACTTGGGAAGGCGAAGAGATATCCTAGACCAGAATCTTGGGGAATGCCTTCAGTTAGAGAAGTGTTTCTGTATTTGATGACCCAGCATGGCTCCTTGAAGAGTAGTTAGACCAAGTGGATAATCAGGAGGGAAAAGTGTCATGAAAACTGAGAAAGACAGTATCTAGGAGGAGAGGGCAGTCAGCATTACCAGATGCATCTAATAGGTTGAGAAAGAAGAGAACTGAGAAAAGGCCATTCAGAGATCAAGGGTAGTTATAGAGAGAGCAATTTCAATTAAAAGACAAAGTCAGAGGCCAGATTTTGAAGGGTTGCAAAATAACTAAAAGAACACGAGGAATTTTGCTGAGAAAGGGCTGAGACAATAATTTGAGGGAATGGTAGAGTTGAGTGAAGATTTCTTTTAAAAAGTGGAAATTTGTACATGTTTGAAGGCATTAAGGAAGGAGCCAATAGATAGTGGATGAAGATTTCTTTGGGGGGGACGGGTGGATAATTGAGGTTGCAATCTGCAGGAGAAAGATGGGAAAGGATGGAATCAAGTGGAAAGAGAAAGGCTACTTCATTTCTAGAGACTGGGGGAAAGGAAAAGAGAAAAAGAGAAAGCTCATCCCTAATGGTTCCAGTTTGGGCAATAAACTAAGAGAGGAGAGGAGGAGACATGCGAGGTTTGAAGAGAGAAGAAAGGGTCTAGAAAGATATGGTGGGGAGTGAGAGAGCGATTCAATTAGGGAGCAATAAAAGAAATGCCTTACTTAGGTCACAGGTAAGGTAAGACCTTCATCCAGGCAGGGAGCATTCATTTTGTACCTCCTCCCTGTGACCATGATCTTTGCTCTCCTTTGTCATCCTTGCCTCCTGAGCTTCCTTTAGGACTCAGTTAAAGTCCTACCTTCTGCAAGAAGCCTTTCTAAGTTCTACTGAACCTTAGTGCCATCCCTCCAAGACTACCCTTAGGTTTCTTGTCTGTATCTTTTTATACCTAGTTGTTTGCATGTGGTCTTTTCCATTAGATTGTGAGCTCCTTCAGAATAGGGACTTTTTCTTTTCTTTTCATTGTATCTCTAACCCTCAGTCCAATGCTTGGCACATAGTAGGTGCTTAAAAAATGCTTACTGACTGGCTGATGATGGCTGTTTCCATTAGTGTCTCTCAGCATAGTAGGAGAGGTGTTGATGAAACCAAATTATGACTAGGAGAAGGGAGCGACTCCGTCCCTTTGGTTTTGGTTGTGTGCTGCTACATGTTGTGTTTCTTACATGCTGGAACTAGCTTCCTTTGAACCCAATGAAGCAAGGAGAGAAGCAAGAATCTTCTTGTTAGTGTTGGTAAACCACTTGTTCTTCCCTCTTCCACAGACAGACAGACACACATGCTTAGTCCCACTCACAGGGATTGTGTAAAAGAGATGAGGGAGAAGGAGGAGGAAGGGAGGCAGGCAGAAATGAAGCTGGAACATCTTGGGGCTTCAGGAGTGCCTTCTCTGGTTCTGTTGGGATGCTCTGTTCATGCATCCTTCCTTTGTATGTGTGTGTGAGAGGTAGATCTGTATGCAATTCCTCCTCAGGGTGTTTTTCCTTATCTGTGTTTGGGTAGAAATGACTCCCCAAAGTCTGAGCTCAGTCTATACCTCCGGAGAGTAGCCTATGGTGATGCTGTTTGTCTGGGCAATCATGGATACTATATGCCTGCTAATAATCCCTGTCTGAGACAACTCCCACAACTGGGGCGTGGCCAGGGCATGGTCATCTCTTTTCAGAAGAGCATAGCATAGCTCTACTAATTCTGCAGACTTGTGGACCTTGTACAGTCATTTTCTGCTCCTGCACATAAACACTCACATTTGTAATTTAATGTATTTTCCTACAGCAAGTGCTGTGCTCTTTAACTGTTTCTTCTAACATTTCTACTACCTGGGAAAGAAGAAAATTAGTTTTATAGATTGATTTTAAAAGTAGACTTGCTTATCTTCTCAGTGTTGCTCTTCCATTTACTTGATGTTACAGATTATTTTACCTGTATCACAAACCATGCAGGAGCTTCTGTTACATTTAGTGTCCTGCCTTGTTACACACCCACACCCACACCCACACCCACCCACCCACCCACCCACACCCACACACACACACACACTTCTTCCCTTCACACCTCCACCTCATTTTCCACACTAACAGCTTTTGTTATCTCAAGGTTACTCCTAGGCCTTCTCTGAACCAAGAAGTCTAATATGTATTTGATTTAAAAAGAGCTAAGTTAAACATATATTGAAAATTTTACTGTTATTGGCTTTGAAGAAACTGCATGATTTTTTGTTGTTCTTTTATATTTCTATGAACGTGAATATAAAGCCCTAAATGCCTGTCAGGTCTATTCATACATATTTAATTTACTGATGAATGAAATTCCTTCAAATTTTCCTCCTTTGAATGCTGATTTTTAATCCTCTCCTTACCTCTCCTCCCCTCAGCTCCCCTCCCCTCCCCTCCCCTCTCCTCTCCTCTCTCTCCCTTTCTACTTCCCTCCCTTCTTTCCTTTCTCTCTTCATTTCCTCTTTCTTTCTTTCTTCCTTCCCCCAATCTAATTATTTTTAGGTTAAAGTCTCAGTTCCTTCATTTGATCCTTCTGGCATAGTTTCCATTTTCCTCACCTTCCTGATCAGCTTATCTGCTAGATCTGTTCTAGTTTGTTAATGCTCTTTCTAATGTATGATGGCCAGATCTGAGCACAACACTCTAGATGTCATCTGATCAGAAGAGAGATTAGGATGAGTCTTTTGGCTATTCTGGTTACTATCCCCTTATGAATGGAGCTTAAAGTTATATTAGCTTTTTTTCCCCTTTCATTTTATATCACTGACTCTTGTTGAGAGTGTAGTGAGTCAAAACCCCCAGATATTTTTATGTGAATTTTTGCCCCACCACACTTCTCTTAATTCATATTGGTGATTTTTCTGTAAGCTCAAGTAAGGGACTTTCCACTTAGCTCTATTAAATTTCATCTTATTAAATCTTGGCCTTATAAAAGAATTTGTTCTTTATTTGCTTCATAAAAGGAACTTTTCCCTTACAAAGAGATTCACTGGAGGGCTTCCTGAAATAGGAGTTCCTTTAATGCTTTTTCAGTTTTTGATTTATTTATAATTCAGAGAAACTTGAAGCTCAACTTTACCCCTCTGCCCCTTGGTTGGTTTCCTCATCAGGAAAATGAAGGGGGTTGGGCTCCCCAAGATTCTTTTTAGCACTAATATTCTGTGAGCCTCTTAGGGACTAAAGATTAATCAGAAAAGAATAAGAGGGCAGCTGGGTAGCTCAGTGGATTGAGAGCCAGGCCTAGAGACCGGAGGTCCTGGGTTCAAATTCGGCCTCAGACACTTCCCAGCTGTGTGACCCTGGGCAGGTCACTTGACCCCCATTGCCTACCCTTATGACTCTTCCACCACTTTCAATACACAAAAAGTTAAGGGTTAAAAAAAAAAAAATTAAAAAAAAAAGAAAAGAATAAGAAACATCTCTAAAATTCAATTGTCACTAGTGGGAAAGAAGGTTTTTTTTTTTTTTTTTTCCCCAAGACATTTGTGGATAGCTTTTCAGGAATGCATCTGCTCTTTTAAGAGGTTTGGTTGCTTATGAACTCTTATTTTTAAATTTTCTCTTTTATTTCTATGAACTTAATAAATATTAACAAACATGAATGTTTTCACATTCAAAGAATTCAAAGAACAGAAAAACTGTGAAATTTTAAGTAATGACTTTCATAGGTAATTTGTATAAGTGGGAGTTTTTCCTCAGTTAACAAACATCTATTAAAGGGTTTACTAAGAGTGACATAACCATTGCTGCTGCAGCATTTCCCTAAGTACTATTTGTCTCAAAAGAAGACCCATGTTTGGGACCCACCCCACAAGGAAGCAAGTATTGCTTGGGAAATTAACACTGATCTAACTACTTGCATTTGTTGCTGTGAATGTGAGTTTTGGAGATTGGGGGCTTCTTTGTCTTCTTTTTTTTTTTTTTTTTTTAAAGTGTCTGTAGCTAGGAAAAGAACAGGGAAGGAGTATGCTCCCTGCTTGAGGCAGATGGTGAAATGTTAACAGATGACAGATAAAGTGGAACCACTCAACTTGTATTTATTTCTACCTTCACTGTCAAGGAAAAAGATTCTCAAATTTGGAAAGGGTAAAACCAGCTTTGTTCAAGGGGAATTCTGTTGTTTTTTTAAATTTACACATTTAATGCTATGTTAGTCCGTCTATCAAAGGGATATTTTATAGAACTCATAATAAATAAAAAAATCATTTGGATAAATACAAATTTAGAATAACCAAAAAAAAAAAAAAAAGAAAAGAAAAGAGGTAGATATAAAGGGAGATTAGAACTTCCAGATCTCAAATTAAAATTTAAATCAGCAGTTATCAAAACTGTTTAGTATTGGTTGAAAAATAGAGAGCTAGATCAGTGGAACAGACTAGACTAGGAAGAGTCAGAAACCGTGGAACTCAATTACCCAGTGTTCATTGGAAAACAATTTATTTAGGAAAGAACACCACTTGATTAAAAACTGCTGGGAAACCTTAAATCCCCTCCTCAGAGGATAGAGTAAGAGAACACCTAGCCATTTGAATGTTCCAGCCATCTAGTCTGCAAGAATTGCATCCAGAAGTACTGTGGGAAAAACAAAACCTAACTTGTAATTCACAGTAGATCCCTATCAGCCCAGCCGGAAATCTCTAGTGATTTACCTCTAGGGCTTGCCTTATTTTAAATTTTGATCAACTGGAAACTTGGAAGAAGACTAGGAGGTGTGCTTTTTGAATTTGTAGATAGCATGAAGCTGGGAGAGAGATGGGTAATTTGTTGAATGACAGAATCAAGATGTACAATCTTTTCAGAAAACATCTGGAAGATCTAGATAGGATGTAACTAACAAGGTGCATTTTGTGGTAGTGATTAATCAAGGGTCTTGAATTTGATTCAGAAAATCACAACAGTACAGAAAATACACAGCAGCAGCCTGCAGAGCACAATATAAGCCAGTGGTATGACTTAGTTGCCCTTAAAAAGGCAATGATAGAATTAAATAGCAGTATAATATTCAGATCAAGGGTGGCAAATGAGTCTGGAAATTTGGGAGCTGGAAAGAGCCTTAGGAATGTTTTTATTCTAACTTTCTTTTACAGTCCTTTTAGACTTTTCTGCTAAGAGATATTTGGAAAATAGTGTCTTTTCCCTTTGCATGAATAACTAAGTTGTATTTATAGTTATGCAATACTACCCTCTGGTGGAAAAGAGGCTGTAAAATTTTAAAATTGTAATTGTGAAACTGTCAAATAGTGTTCACTTTTACCTCTGAGAATTTACTTACTTTTGGAACTCTTTTTGTTGGGCTTTTTGCTTCTTTCTCTGTGTCCTTCTCACTCCTTTTCACAGTGAACCCCTGAAACAAACTAATCTCTAACCTGGAACCTTAGACTCATTCATCCTAATGTTACCAAACATTTTGAGGTAGAATTTTTCTAAGCAGGCTAAGAAATTATTCCATATGCCAAGCCCTGGCATATGGACATAGAAATGATTCATGAAACCCTGTCATTTTTTCTTATTTGTGAAAATGTTAGAAAAGAAAGATTTAGAGTGTTTATTTCAGATAAACATTTGTTTGAAGTCCAGCTTTGCATTCATGGGAAAAGATAAGTGGCAGAGCAGATAGAGATCTGTACCTGGAGACAGAAAGATCTGAATTCAAAAATGGCCTCCAACACTTACAACAGTGGCCTTGAACATAACTAATATCTGCCTCAGTTTGCTCATCTATAAAATGGGGTTAATAATAGCATTTACCCCCTAAATTTTTGTGAGGTTAAAATGAGATAATATTTGTAAAGTGTTTTGTAAGCTTTAAATAAGGTATGAATGCTTAAATATGTTATCTGATTTTGAGATTAGTGTCTATTATAGAATAGGGAAGGTCATAAAGATTCATTCCTTCTTTATGTCACTTAGCTTTCCTCTTGTATCCTTCTCTCTCCCTACAGAAAGCCATTCTTTTATAACAAAGCATTTATTTTGTAAAGGGCTGTTATTTCTTAAGCTTTTAGGTTTTTTTTTCTTTGAGCTTGCTAACCCCTTTGTGGTAGTACTTATTGTCACATTTATCCACATCAGCATAAGTTTAGATTTTCTTTGCTTTGCTAGCATTCACTGGCAAGACGCCATCATTCCTCTACTTAGAAACAACCCAAATTAGATTATTTTGTGTCAGAGCTGATGGTTGAAGATGCTTTGAAAGTTGACAAGATCATTGAATTGCCTTCCTTTAGAACTGGAAGTGAGTTTAAGGATCATTCACTCTAACCTTATACCTAAAAAGGAATCTCCTCTACAACAGGACACATGTTTGAACACCTATAGTGATGGGGATCTTACTACCATTTGAGGTGATTTATTTCACTTTTGGACAGCTCATAACAGTTTTAAAGGTTTTTTTTCCCCCTTATATAGCTGAAATCTGTCTGTCTGTCTGTCTCTTTCACCCCTTGCTCAGAGTGTTACCTTCTAGTGCCAAGGAAAAGAAGGCTCCAGGTGGCGGATCCTCAAAGGCTTTAAGAGGGCTGCATCTGTCTCATCCCCTGTCTTTCAGTCCTACATCTTATCTTTGCTATGATCAACATTGGTAGTCCCTGAGATCATTCTCCTGCAGCCTGCCATTCAACTTGCATTATCTTGGTCTATTTCTTTAAAAGTTCCATTTGGTCACCGATTGACATAACTTTTAGGCTATCTAACATCTTATTTTAAAAAATCTAATAATGATAGCTAACATTTATATAGTGCTTGAAGGCTGGCATAGCCCTTTATACTATTTTATTTGATCTTCATAGCAACCCTATTAGGTACCTAAATCAGCCATCTGAAGAGATGAATGAATTGCATAGAATTGTTCACAGAGATAGTGTTTGAGGTGGGTTTTGAACCCAAGTCTTTGAAACTACAGGACCATTGTTTTATTTATTGTACTTTTGCAGTTTTCTCTGTATAAATGGGGAAGTTTGGTGTCACAGTGGATAAAATATAGAAACTGGAGTCAAAAAGACTCATCTTCTTGAGTTCAAATCCAGCCTCACACATACTAGTTGTGTGGTTCTGGGCAAATTGATTAACCCTGTTTGCCTTAGTTTCCTATCTATAAAATGAGCTAGAGAAGGACATGGCAAAATACTCCAGTATCTTTGCCTAGAAAATTCCAAATGGGGTCAAGAGGGGTCAGATAGAACTGAAAAATGACTTACCAATAATGTACAATACCTGTCAGGTGAACGGGCTTCTTTTTTTTTTTTTTTCTTTTAACCCTTACCTTTGAATGTCTTAAAATCAATAGTGCATTTCCAAGGCAGAAGAGCCTTAAGGGCTAGGTAGTTGGGGTTAATTGACTTGCCCAGGGTCACACAGCTAGGAAATGTCTGAGGCTAGATTTGAAACCAGGCTGTAGGCCTGATTCTATCCACCGAACCACCTAGCTGCTTTGTATGCTTAAAACCTGTTTTTTAGCCTTTTTTGTGGGTACACACTTGCATCTCAACTACTCTAGCTTCAGTCTACTCATGGTCTCATCAGCTCATGGTCCCAGTCAATGATATATTTACTAAGGATTTTCTATGTGCCAGCAACTGGGGATACAGAGCCCAAAGTGAGCATTCCTGCCATCTAGGACCTTTTATTCTCTCAAGGGAAGACAATATGTATATACATAGATAGAAACAAAACCAGTATGAGTTATGCCTACCAGGTGATTGTGGGAGGGAATCAGGAAAGGACTTGTCTGAATGTGGCCGTGTTGGGGCAGAGTTGTGAAGGAGCTGAGGTTCTTAGAGGCTGAGGGGAGATGGGGATGCCTTCCCTTGGAAGAGGAAACAAACGTGCCGTCCTATCAGATTCCCAGAGAGCATCTTTCCTTGCCCTGCTCTGGCTGCTGCTTCCTTTCCTCTTGTTGGAAAGCTCTTTGTCTCTGGGTTGCCTGCACTTCAACCCTCACTTCTCTGTGCCTGGTTTATCTGAAGTATATTTGGAAGCCTGATTTTAAGACCAGCTGCCATTTTGAAAAGATGGGCCTCTTCCTCTACTTCACCACATTGGGATCTTGCTTCACTTTCTGGGGCTTGGGATCTCTCTACTTCCTACCAGTTGTTTTCAGAGTCCAAGGCAAATTTCTTATTGTATGGATCCAAAGCCTACTCTTGTTGAGGGCTACCTGTAAAATTCCCATTTCTTGTCCCCTGTCAGTTCATTTACAAAGCAGAGATGGCTGAAATACTCTGAGCAGCATGAACGATGAGGCCTTTTCTGGCTTTGGTTGCCAGCTCAGACTCTTTCCCCGGCTTCTCTTGGGTGACTCATCACTAGGGTATTCTCAGGGAAGAGGAAGAACTCTCCCCCAAATTCCCTAATTACATTATTTTAAATAGTGCTTTTAAGCATTAAAACTATGCAGTATATAATTCATCAAGAAGAAGAAGAAGGCTAGTCTGTTCCATTTTTTTGATTCCCAAAATCAATGAGACTTTGGGAACATTCCAATTATCTGATTCATCCCATCTTAAGGTCTTACGTAATTATATTCACTATTTGTTCATATATATTTAAACCCTTATTTTTTATTTTAGAATAGATAATAAGTTTTGGTTTCAAGGTAGTAGAGCTGTAAGGGCCGGGCAACTGGGGTTTAAGTTTCTTGCTCATATTTGAACTCAGGACCTCCTGTTGCTAGGCCTGGCTCTCTATCCATTGACCCACTAGTTGTTTATATGTTATAAATTAGTTTATGTATTTGTAGTAAAGGCAATGACCTTTAATATATGTAAAACAAGATTTTATAAGACCCAAGTATTATAATCTACAAAAGCCTAAAGAAAATACTGATATTATTATTCCGTATTATTTAAATTTGTTGTTCCTTGGTTGTTTTTCAGTTATGTACTACTGTTTGTGACCCATTTGGGTTTTTTTTTTTTTTTTGGCAAAGGTACTGGAGTAGTTTGCCATTTCCTTCTCTGTCTCATTTGATAGATGAGGAAACTGAGACAAACAGGGTTTAATGACTTACCCAGGATGATGCAGGTCTGATCCTCTGTCTGAGGCTAGATTTGAACTTGGGAAGGTGAGCTGTACTCCAGGTCTGGCACTCTATCCACTTTGGGACACTTAGCTGCCTTATTGTTTTTTATTCATTATTATAAGTTTGCCTAGTAAATGGACTTGACATAGCAAATATAGGAATTGGCTTCTCATTCATGTGCTCACTGAGTAGATTTTTTTAAAAATGAAAAGTTCATTCTTACTAACCATTTTAGTATTCCTTTTACCTCTACCTCCATATTGATTAGAAATTAAAAAAAAAGTCAAGCTCCCTAACACTGAAAGATCAATACAATTCAAGATCTCTATCAATAAAGGATACTAAAAATTAAGAACAGTTATTGGTCTGTGAAAAATATGTCAACCATTGCTGTAAACTGGATCATAATGTGGAGAAGCAAGCGTAGTTGTTTATGAGGTTGTTGGAGAATTTTGAGAGGCCACAAATAAAATGAAAAACTCTCACCTGCCAGCAGCAGTCATTTCAGGACCCAATGGATAAAGTGCTAATGACATTACAATCTGTGGAATACATTACTGCTTTGGAATTTGTGTTGCTAGGAAACAAATTGAACATACATTTATCTTTAATCCTGGGCTAAACACTCAGAATATTCTAGAATCCAAATTCTATACACTATTCATTGAAAGGCCCCTGGACAGGTATTCCTTTTAGTTATGAAAGAGGCATATCCCTTTAAAGTTGCCTATTTATCTGGGGCTTACATGTCAAATTCTAATTTCCCATTGACAGATACCTCAGTTATGCTCTTAGAAAAATAAATGAGTATTTTCATCCCAGTAGAAGGAGAAGCAGAAGGACATTCATGAATATAGGGATTTTTTCCCCCCTGCTGAAGACACTGGTATTAATAGGGATGCCTTGTACCCTGAAAGGGTGGTGTTATCTTTATCATTGACTTAAAAAAATGCACTCGTCTTCAGTCTTAGGATTGATTTTAAATATGGGTTCCAAGACAGAAGAGTGGTAAGGGCTAGGCAATTGAAGTTAAAGTGACTTGCCCAGGGTCACATAGCTAGGAAGTGTTTGAAGCCAGATTTGAACCCAGGTCCTTCCTACTCCAGGCATGGTGCTCTATCCACTGTGCTACCTAACTGCCCCTTATCATACCACTTTAAAAAAAATGCTTCTAGATGAAATTGCTAAGCAAGCTGTGGATATCTTTATATTGCCTTTTTGGCCTGGGAATGCTTGTGGTCACTCAGAGTTTATCACTGTGAGGCATAAGATAATTGACATTTTCCATTTTTGTGATGGAGGATTTTATTTATCAAGTTTATCTAAGATGAAAAATACTTTGATGTGTCATTATTGGTAAAGTCAATAAACAAAAAAGAAAACAGTTGACTAAGCTTGGATCCCTTTTGTGACATAAAGAGGTGAAATTCAGTTCAACAAATCTTTTATTTATCACTTGTTTTGCACAAAGCATTGTACCAAGTAGGCATGGAAAAATAAAATATGGTCTCAGCCCTCAAGGAAGCTTACCATCAAATAGAGGAAGACAAATACCCAAAGGTGCTCTCATAATTTGTATTATATGGTTAAGTGTATAGGAAAGTAGTCCAAGTGTGTGAGAGAAGGATTATATGAGAGATTAAAAAAATCAATCACCTCTGTCTGGGGGGAAACATTGAAGACTTCATACAGGAAGCAGAGCTGGTGATAGAATCAGAATCGTAGAGTTTCGAGGGGCCTCAGAGGCAATTTAGTCTACCCTATCCCTGAACAAGAATCCTTCCTACAATGTGCTTTTGAAGGGAAGGGAAAGATTTCAGCAGAGTTGGTGAGGAAGATATATGGTGTTATATTATATATAGAAGGAAAGGGAAGTTCAAGATTTGGGAATAAGGATTAGTCTCATTTGGCTAACATTTCATTTGTGTGAAGGGAGTGTAGTGAAATAACATTGGAAATGTAGGATTGAGCAGGATTGGGTAGGGCCCTCAGTGGTGGGCAAGGAGTCATTTTATAAATGGTAGCCACTGAAGGTTGTGCAGCCTGGTAATGATTTGAGCAGACCTGTACATAAGGATTATTTTCAAGGGTATATTAAAGAGAGAAGAGACTGGAATCAGAGAGACCAGGGAGGAAGAATCACTGTGAGGGATAAGATCGTTGATTTTTCCATTTTTGTAATGGTGAGTTTTATTTATCAGTTTATCAACAATGAGAGATAAAGACATGAGTTGCAGTTGGTGCATGCAAAGAAGTATTGGAGGGGAGCAGTTAGGTGATACAATGGAAGAGCACCAGGTCTGGAGATGGGAGGACCTGGGTTCAGATCCCAGACACTTCCTAGCTGGGTAAAGTTACTTAACCCTGTTTGCCTAGTCTTTACCACTCTCTTGCCTTGGAATTGATATTTAATATTGCTTTTAAGAGAGAAGGTAAGGGTTAAAATATATATATTGGAGGAATGCACTAGAAAGGTAAAATGGGAATGTAGAGGGTAGGAGCAGATTCAGGAACCATCTCAATGATAGACAATGGATTAGATGTGGAGCAGTGAGAAAGGGAGAAGAGCCAGATCATGTGAGGTCTTAAGCCTTGAGTACTAAGGCCATGAAGTGAACCGATAAATTGGGAGAATGGACAGTTGTTTAGGGCACAGGAGGGCAGGATATGAGCTTTCGGTTTGTTCATGCCAGATTGCTGAAGACCTTGAATGGGAGGCTACAGAGTTTCTGTTTGCTTCTGTAGACAACTGAGAACCCACAGCATTTTACTTAGAGAGCACAAAGAGTAACAAACTAGTTAGTCAGTCAGTCAGCATTTGTAAAGCAGCTACTGTATGCCCAGGCATGATACTAAGTAATGGGTATACAGAGAAAAGCAGAAGGCAAGTCCTTGCCCTCAAGGAGACCATAGTCTAACTGGGGAGGCAGCAAGCAAATAACTTTGTGCAAACCCAATATAGAGAGATACCTTGGGGGTAGTTCCAGAGTGGAGGACTGGGAAAGACTTCCTGCAGAAGGTTAGGATTTAGGCTGAGACTTGAAGGAAGCTTAAAGGAGGCAGAAATGAGGAGGGAGAATATTCCAGGCATGAGGGACAGCCAGTAAAAATGCTCTAAACAGGAGGATGAAGTGATG
The DNA here is from genome assembly GCF_016433145.1 of Gracilinanus agilis. NCBI lineage: Eukaryota > Metazoa > Chordata > Mammalia > Didelphimorphia > Didelphidae > Gracilinanus > Gracilinanus agilis. The sequence goes on along the minus strand of NC_058131.1, from coordinate 163,795,670 downwards.
TAAGCCAAGAATAGCAAGGACACCAGTGCCACTGGACAGAGTTAAGTACCTTGCCCAGGGACACTCAGCTAATGTTGCAAAGAATATGGAAGAGAGTAAGATTAAAGAAACTGGAAAGGTAGGAAGGGGATAGGCTTTAAAGGACTTTAAAAGCCAAACAAGATTTTTTATTTGGTCCTGGAGGTAAGAGGGAACCACTGAAGTTTATTGAATGGGGGGAGTGATGTGGTTAAAACTGTGGGAAGATCAATTTGACAGCAAAGTAGAGTCTAGATTGGCGTGTGGAGAGATTCATGGCGAGGAGACCAACTAGCAGGCTTTTGTAAATGTTCAGGTATGAAACAGTGGGTATGTTTGTGCATGTGTTCATGACGATGTCTGAAGAGATGAGGGAAAAGAGTATATGAGAAATATTATAAAAATAGGTAGAAAAAAAGGACTTGACAATTGAATATAGGACGTGAGAGAAAGTGAGGGGGCAATGGAGAGATCTAAGCTGAGAGTGTGGGTGACTAAGAGGATAGTGGTACTCTGAATAGTAATAAATAAGAGAGTGTTTGGGGGAAAAAAGAATGAATTCAGTTAAAATCTATGGATACCTGGATTCTGGTTAAAGATCAGCCACTGGATGCATGTAGTCCTGTGGACATGCAAAACCAGTGGCTGAATCAAAACCCAAGCCCAAGTCTCCATTTTCCTTGGTCCATTGCATCAGAAAGGATGCCAGTCTGGGCTAGCAGAATTCTTTCACTCTGAATAAAATTTTATGGGCTCCTTATTAGCCATAGGATGAAACCCAAACTCCTTCATTTGATACTTAAGCCATTCACAGTCTAGCTCCAACAGATATTTCCAGCTTTATTTGGCCACACTCTCCTTCATATCCATTATGTTCTAGCCCAAACCAGACAGCTCCCCAATCCCTTATCTTGTTTGGTCCATATACTATCTTCTGTGTCTATAATGGTCTCATTGCCCCCACAGTACTCTCCATTTGTTTTTAATTTTTAGAATCCCTTGTTTCCTTCAAAACTCTGTCCAAGCAACAACTTTTTCATGAAAATGTCCCTGTTCCCACCCCACCTGCTTGATGCTAGTACCTCTGCCCCACTGATCTTGTGTTTGTTTTGTTTATTTTTTCTGTTTGGTATATACTAATTTTGAAGCTTCAAGCCTGTAGAAGAAAGAACATCTCTGGTTTGAGGAGGTGCCCCTTACTCATTCATCTATACCATGTGCCCTTTTTCCTGGTGGCTTTAGATTAATTTCTCTTCTCCTCTACTGACCTCCTTAGAGGTGGCTATGGCTAATTTATAGCAGCTCTGATGACCTACAAATCAAGTTGAGATGTATAGGATGCCTTCAATTTGAAGGGAGATAATGTTTTAGCCATCACTGGGTAGTCTAAAAATAAAAAAAAGAAACCTGGTGTTGAATAGTTTTCCTGATTGTATTCATGGTCCTTTTTTCCATTCTGGAATATAGAATTCAGTAGGTTTGTGATTTCATGAATTTGTACCCCCATCCCCACCCCCAAAACAGATTGTAAACTCTCACTGTCTTAGGGGGGTAAGGCAGACAAAGGCATATCTCCTGTCTACTCCCACTTCCAGAAAAGAAATTAGTCACCTTGGAGACCAGTCTGGTGTTGAACGTCTCTGCAGGATTCATTGCTGAGCCCATTATTGCTGGGCTTTTCCAGCTGGGGTTAGACCTGCCAAAGTTTGTGTTGGTTTAGCTTTACTTTTGAGAACTCAGGAGCATCTCCATTTTCCGTAGTGAGATATAAGGATAGGACTTTAGTGGAGGGCTGGTATATCTGTGGATTGCCATTTTTAGCAATCTATATTTTAGAGGTTTAGACCATACTGTGTTTTCTGCCACTGCCTGTCTTTTGTGACAAATTGCTTAAGCTTCTGGAGTCTCAGTATCCCTCTCTGTAAAATGTGCTATAAGTATAAATATATATGGAGTTGAGGCCAGATGGTGAAAAGACTGTAATTGCCTCTGGGAAGACTTTTGGACTTGTTCCTGGAGACAATTGAGAGGCATTGAATATTTTGGTTAAAAACAAAAATATTAGGTGAAATGTATTGAGGAAAGAAATGGCTTTGCATAGGTGATGTTGATGTGACAGGAGTATAAGAGAATTCTAGGATTTCCAGCATGACTGATAGGAAGAAGGATGGGTCCCCTAAAAAAACAATATAAAAACAAGCCTCAAAAAGGGTTTTTTGGTAGAAAGAACCATTGACTTTGGACTCAGAAGATCCAAGTTGTGATTTTGGCTTTGCCTTGTGACTTTAAGTAAGTCTTTTAACATCTCTGTGCTTTTTAGCTTTCTTGTCTTTAGAGTGGGAATTCATAATACCCTCTGGCTTCACAGAGTTGTTATGAGGATTAAATACAATAATGTATGTGAAAAAGCTTTGTTGACTATTAAAATATTTTTACAGATGTGAGACTTTAGTATTACTGATACTGTCCATTCTGAAAGAAATTATACCAAAGTAAAGTACCATTAGTGATGTTAAATGTTTATTTTAAGTACTAACAAATGGATAAAAATGCCCATTTTCCCAATCCTATTTCCAAGCCATATAATCAATTATACATTAATATCAGCTTCATGTCACAAGATCAGAAATGTAATAATTATCAGTTAAAAAAAAGTCTTAGAATGACAGTCATTCCACCATAACTTATGGAATTGAAAAGCAGGATTTTTATCATCTTAGAGTTTCATGCTATTTAAATTTTCACTTGCATTTTTCCACTAAAGGCATGAGAGAATGAAAACCTTTTAAAGAGAGCTGTATGTCGTCCTTCACGTGTCTCGTTTCTGCATCAAAGAAAATGCTGCATAATACTAAAATGACATCCCTACCTCTGATGTCACAGTGGATGGTACAATCCTCTTGGAGCCGTTGCTCCGCTTTCCTGCTTATGTGCTGGTGAAACGGTTACATTAAAGCTAACTCCCGGCATCTCAATTATCTCCCTGGAAGTAGTTTTCTCAAATATAGAAAAGCCCTACGGTGGCTGTTTTCGGTAAGCTACCAAGGTAGAGAGACAGAGAGAGAGAGGGAGCAGACTGCTTAGCCTTTGTGAGAGTGACTGAGACGGCATCTCCTCTCTCTGCTTGGTTTCCTAATGCTCAAAATGCTTCCATTTACATCACCGTGTGCAATGCAGGGCAAAAGGGGCTGCCAGGAAATTTGAAACTAATTTGCTTCCAGTTGACTAGAACAGCAGATAATTGAATTAGCGTGTCTCTTTTCTAGCTAACTTTTCTCAAGCGTTAAACTGATGAACTGGGCATTTTCTTTGATCAATGGGTAACTGCTGGAGCTACGGTAATCTCTGTGAGTAACCTCTATTTGTAGGTCTATGCAGGCAAAAAAAAAATGATCTCTTGTGTAAATGCTGCTGTGAAAATAATCCGTCTGTATTATTGACTTGCTTTTGCGTACTAGTCTTGTCTCTCGCCCATCCCTTCTGGGAGAAGGTTGGGAATATGTTGAATATTGACATGTGCAGGAACATGCTGCATTTATGTCAGGGACGTCCAAGCGAAGGTTTCTTTAACTCCCTAGTCATCAGAAAGGTGCCATCTGCCCTCACTCAGCATGCCTTTGCCCAGTGTCTTGAGTAGTATGGAATGCGTATTTTAGCAGATGACATTGGATTTTCCAAAGTCTTACTTAGAAATAAGATTCTTCTTACCTGAGATCTTATTTCCTTTCCTTTCTATCCTGGAACATATTCTTTCTCCCTCTTCCTCCCCCCCCCCCCCACCCCTTATGATGCATTATATTAGATTGGGGAGGGCATGCTATCCTGGTAGCTTTAGCAAGATATAAAGCTGTGGTGGTGGATGGGAATAGGGGAGGAGTCTCTCTTAAAGAGCTAAAGTCTTTTCCTTTCTAGTCCCCCAGGTAATGTTTCGGTCTACCTTATCAGGCTTTTAAAGAGGCAAAAGTTACTTATGTTCAGTGCCACCAATAATATGTTATTGCAAGCATGGTTAGCTGAAGCCAAGGCAGACTCTGAGTAAGAAGTGTATGTCAGGATCTGCTCACACGTGTTTTGGTTCTGTGCTTTAAAACGTCTTGATACTTTTTTTTTTTTTTTATGGGAGGTAGAAGGTATTAATTGAGATAGGCATATAGCTGCTTATGGAATTCTTCTCACTGTCCCTGAAAACTGGGCTTAACTCTTTGGTAAAAAGAATTCAGGAGTTCTAGGAGTTATCACAGCCTTGACAGATAGAATGGGTTTGTAAATGAGGAAATTTTTAGAATGTGGCCGTTGATCAGCTGAGATTTAGGGAAAAATTCACTAGATCGTGATAGCCAACATCTGGAGTGACAGCATTAGGGAATCCCACAGATGTGTTTGATTAGCACTGCAAACTAGAAAACTTAGCTGCTGAAACAGTTCATTGTTGTTTTGAATAATTGACAAGAATTTTGAAGTCTTAGTGCCAATATTGCCTTAAGAATGAATGGAGGGGGCATGCAGCTAGTTACTTGGTGACTTGAGAGCCAGGCCTAGAGATGTGAAGTCCTGGGTTCAGCTCTATTCTCAGACATTTCCCAGCTGTAGGACCTTGGGCAGGTCACTTAATTCCCATTGTATAGCCCTTACTGCTTTTCTGCCTTGGAACTAATACATAGTACTTATTCTATGAAGGAAGATAAGGTTTTAAAAAAATGAATGGAAATACAGTATAAAATTTAAGACATGGGAGGTGGCAGATTGAAATAAAAAGAATCTGACTTTTGAATCTGAGCATTCTTGTTCGAATCTCAACTTTTCAGACCTCAGTTTCCCCATCTCTAAAATGATAGGTTGGATTAGAGGCCTTTGAGGTCCTTTCCAGCTTGGAATCTATGATCTTGTAAGTATGTTAATCTTAGTAGTTTCATGCCCAATTTAAATCTGCCTTCATTCTTTAAGACTAATAAAGTACTATGATTTTTCTTAAAGTCTTTTCCTTTCATGAAAAAAAAACCTCCAAAAAACAAAACAGACCAAAACAAAGCATCCCATAGGATTGGGACAAAAGGAGATATTATAAGATTGAAAAAGGTGAATTAATAGGATAGCTGAAGAACTCATGGGTCAAAGGAAAGGAATATATCAGGGAAGGAAGGCTTTACTACCTTTGTGACTTTGATATTTGATGTAACTTTTCTAGGCCTCAGTTTCCTTATTTGTAAAATGAGAGGGTTAGAGTAGATAATCTCTTCCAATTCCATATCTGTGATCTATGATTTGGCAGATGAGAAAAAAAGTAAAAAGAAATAAGAGAAGAACAAGTTATGGATGTGAAAAGAGGAAAATAAATATAACAATGGGGAAAGCAGAACTATATAGAGGACAAAAGGGTTAAAAATGTTTGAAAAATAAAAGAAGTTCCCCCACCCAAGATAAATTAATTCCTAATTTTTAAAAAACTTTGAACTTATCAGTCCTCTCAAAAAAGTGTGTGTGCTCTGCAATGTTCTGAAGGTATTATATTTCAAACCAGTGACCTGTATCTTATCTCACTTATCTTGCTTTTCATGTGCTGGGGACATGCTTTGAGCTCAGGGCATCCTCTGGAATTGATGGGAATTGTGTGCTTGCATCATCTCCCCAGGGATTGGAACAGGATGAGAAATGGCCACGAATGATTAGTATTTCAAATTTGACCCAAGGAATGACTAACAGGAACTTGGTATTTAAGATAAATAAGGAGGCAGCAAGAGAGCATTTGATATTCATACTAAATTCATGCTACCTGGCCCAAAGGGACTATCTTTGGGTACTAAGGGAACTGACTGATGTGATTGCTGAATCACTGTCAATACTATATGAAAGATCATGCAAAACAGAAGTACTTAAAAAATGCAAACAAGCAAATGGTGTGCTGACATTAAAAAAAAAAAAAAAGGAGAAAATTGAACCTGTAAAACTATATAACTGTGAGCTTGACTTTGATTCTTAGAAAAAATCTAGAACAGATCATTAAAAAGATTGCTAAAGAGTATCTAGAAAGGAAAAAAATAACGATAAAGCCATCATTCATCATGGTTATGCCAGACTAACCTAATTTCCTTTTGTGAAAGGATTACTAGACTTAATAGATGAAAAGAATGTTGTGAATATGGTTTATGTTTTAGGGAAGCTTTTGATAAAGAATTTCATTTTTCTCATGCACAATGTAGAGAGATAAAAGTTTAGACAATAATACAGTCAGATGGGTTTATAATTATTCAGATGACCAGACTTAAAGAGTAAATATTAACATCGTAAGGTCAAAGTGGTGCTTGGTCTCCAATGGAGTATCTCAGGGGTTCATGCTTAGTTCTGTACTATGTAATATTTTAATAAATGACTTAGATAAAGGTATAGATGATTATACTCAACTTTTTAGATGATGTGGATTTATGAAGGTTAAATAATACACTAGATGCTGCAGGATAAGGATCCAAAAGGAGGTCTAGAAGCTAGAAAACTGGACTGAGACAATCTTGGTCTTCAGTAAGAAAAGGTGATAGGTTCATTGTTCTCTGCCTTCATCAGACTCCATCTAGAGCAGGGGTCGGCAACATTTTTGGCCGTGAGAGCCATAAACTCCACATTTTTTAGAATGTGATTTCGTGAGAGTCGTATAGTGCTCACAGTGCGCAATCCTGTAACAGCGCCTGAAAAAAAATGGACTTTATGGCTCCTGCAGAAAGAGCCATATCTGGCCCTCAAAAGAGCCAGATATGGCTCGAGAGCCATGCATTGCTGACTCTGATCTAGAGTAATGTGTTAGGTGGGCATTCTCATTAAGAAAGATATTGATAAACTGGACAATATTTAGAGAATGTCAAATAGGATATTGAAGGACCTAGAGATCGTGACAGGTAAGGGTTGGTTGAACAACTAGGGATGGTTAGCTTGCAAAAAAGAAGGATCGAGAGGGACATGATAGCTATCTTTAAGAATTCATAAGACGGTCATGAGGAGAAAGGGATTACATTTGTACTTTTGGCCCCAAAGGACAGAACCATTAGCAATGAAAACAAATTTTAGTGGCCAATTTAGGGTCAGTACAAGGAAAAATCTTTTTAATGACCAGAATTTTCTAAAAATGAGTTGGCCTGCCTTAGAGATGGTAGATTCCTCCTACTTGGAGTTCTCCAAGAAGAGACTGAATGACCAATTTTTGGAGATGTTTTTGAGCATAAAACTAGCCTAGGTGGCTACTGAGGTCCCTTCTAACTCAGATTTTTTGATTCTTTGATTCTGATTCTGTATGTATAGCCAAAATTATTAATTTTTTGCTTGAAGGTTTTTCTAATTTATGCCTCCATCCACGTGTACATGTTAAAAGTTTGTAGCTGAGAACTGCTTGACTTATTTTTATGTTTTGCTGCATGTAAGGTCTTTTTATCTGAAAATGTTTTTAGAGGCATTTTTGGGTATCTACTACAACCTTTCTTCTTATCACTCCTTCTAATTGAAATGGTTTTATTAGGATGAGGAGGATCTTTCAGAAGAAAAGATGCCTGCAGTGCTGAAATTACTGATCTATTATATCCTCATTACTCACCATGGTTTTCTGTTCTTTATCATAGTGGATATATTACACTCCTGCTTAATAAAGATTGACCAGATTAGCTTGCAGAATTACCTTGTAAGAATTTTTTATCTGACATGAGAATCTCAGCTCCTGTATCACTAAGTTTTTAAGGAAAAGCATGGGGAAAGGGGATAGAGAGTTGGCCTTGGATCAGGAAGGCTTGGTTGGAAGTTCTGACTTAAACTAATTTTGTCACTACTTGCAAATAATTAACCCCTCAGGGTGCCCACTATCTCTTTAAGTCTCTGAGTTACAGAGTGAGTTGCAGATCTTTGTGGAGGGAGCCTCCATAGTGGATATTGCCTATATCCCTGAAATCCTAGATTCAGACTAAGCAAAAACAGAATCATAGCACAGAAAGGGAAGTTTTGGATCTTTGGATTCTGTAACATTTATCATCCTATTTATAATGGCAGTTCCTGTTACTTATCTCAGTTGAAATGCATTTGAAATACTAGTTCTGGCTAGCTTGTTCTTCATATTTACTTTTAAAAACAAACTTCTTTTATCTTATTTTCTACTGGTTATGAAATTTTAGCCCAAGAGAATGGCCCCTCTGTCTCCACTGTGGATGCTGAATTCTCATTAGCACTGAAGTTATATGTCTATCATTAGGAGGAAACTGTGTCTACCAATTCTGTATTGCAATGCCCTTCAGAAGTTTTAGAATTTAATTTTGGAAATCATTGACAGCAAAGGAGCAATCTCAGTTGCTTCCTGCCTCATGAAGTATATTTGGTAAATGATCCCATGAAGATTCCACCAAGAAAAAACTTGTATTTATGGATTATTTCAGGTGAAATTTGGCAGAAAATTTTCAGTGGATAAGAGAGCTATGATTGGGCAAGCTTTGAAATATGTTCTAGTGAATGGAATGGCTATAGAAAAAATGATATACTTTTAGTGTATTTCCAAGAATGATTCATTGAGGTGAATGTACATGTTTATTCCTTGTTAGCTCAGACATACTAGCTTTATCATAATGAATGAAATTAGGGAATTTCCCTAACCTGAAAAAACATTTCTATGGAAAACTTCTCCTTCCCAGTTTTCTTTCAAGGCTTAACCTGATTTTTTTTAAGGCTTTGCCCCTGTGAGTCTAATTCTTTAATACTTCAAACCAGTGTTAATGTTTAGCCTTTAATAATGGTAAAGCTTACATTTATAATTGTTGTAGCTCATTAGGGACTTATTATACAACTGTAAGCCATTCATTGTGAGAGAAATCAGTGGCATGTTGTAGAATAAAGGGGGTAATGTCAGACACAGTGGAGGCAATTCTCTGAGCCTTCTTGGAGAGGAGCCCAGGGTAAGTATTGAATTGGAGGACACACTCAGGCCGGAATGATTGTGAGAGGTGGAACTAGGAGGCTAGATACTGCCTGGGATGTGGATGTATCTAGTTCAGAAGGCATGTTTTGACTCTTGTCTGCCAGAGGGATGTGATTACCTTGAAGGTATCTGATGAGGAACAAGAAAGCCTTTGAGGTAGTCTTGGTTGAGGGGAAAATGAATGAATTTGCTTTTCAGAATTTGGAAAAGGATTCTTGGCTTGGCTTATCTTGGAATGGTCTAGCCTAAGATTGTGACTAAGAGTCATTCATTCTTTGTGCAAAACAGACCTTGAAACTATTAGAAGCTTGAATCCTGGCACTTAATAACTACTAGTTGATTGATTGACTGAGCTTCTAATTGGAATGTACAGGTGAACTGGTTTTGAGGTCTGAATGTATCTTCTCAGCTAGGTGGCATAGTAGATAGAGTGTAGGACTTGGAGTTAGAAATTGATAAATCTGAATCCTACCTAAGACTCCAGCCTCAGTTTCCTCATCTATAAAATGTGGATAATAGTAGAACCTACCTCTCAGGGTTATTGTGAAGATCCAATGAGATACTATATGTAAAGCATTTTGCAAACCTTTTATTTATTTATGTTTTAATTTAAACATTTATTAATATTCATTTTTTTTTAATTTTAAACCCTTAACTTCTGTGTATTGACTTATAGGTGGAAGAGTGGTAAGGGTAGGCAATGGGGGTCAAGTGACTTGCCCAGGGTCACACAGCTGGGAAGTGTCTGAGGCCGAATTTGAACCTAGGACCTCCTGTCTCTAGGCCTGACTCTCAATCCACTGAGCTACCCAGCTGCCCCTAATATTCATTTTTAACATGGTTACATGATTCATGCTCCTACTTTCCCCTTCACCCCCCTCACTCCCCCCCACCCATGGCCAACGCACATTTCCACTGGTTTTGTCATGTGTCCTTGATCAAGACCTATTTCCAAATTGTTGATAGTTGCATTGGTGTGGGTAGTTTCGAGTCTACACCCCCAATCATGTCCACCCGACCCATGCATTCAAGCAGTTGTTTTTCTTATATGTTTCCTCTCCTGCAGTCCTTCCTCTGAATGTGGGTAGCGTCTTCACCATAAATCCCTCAGAATTGTCCTGGGTCATTGCATTGTTGCTGGTACAGAGGTCCATTACATTCAATTTTACCACAGTATATCAGTCTCTGTGTACAATGTTCTTCTAGCTCTGCTCCTTTCACTCTGCATCAGTTCCTGGAGGTCTTTCCAGTTCGCCTGGAACTCCTCCAGTTTATTATTCCTTTTAGCACAATAGTATTCCATCACCCGCATATACCACAGTTTGTTCAGCCATTCCCCAATTGAAGGACATACCTTCCTTTTCTAGTTTTTTGCCACCACAAAAAGCGCAGCTATAAATATTTTCGTACAAGTCTGTTTATCTATGATCTCTTTGGGGTACAAACCCAACAATGGTATGGCTGGATCAAAGAGCAGGCATTTTTTTATAGCCCTTTGAGCATGATTCCAAATTGCCAGCCAGAATGGCTGGATCAGTTCACAACTCCACCAGCAATGCATTAATGNTTATTATTCCTTTGAGCACAATAGTATTCCATCACCAGTATATACCACAATTTGTTCAGCCATTCCCCAATTGAAGGGCATCCTTTCGTTTTCCAGTTTTTTGCCACCACAAAAAGCACATCTATAAATATTTTTATACAAGTCTTTTCCCCTATGATCTCTTTGGGATACAAATGCAGCAATGGTATGGCTGGATCAAAACGCAGATAGTCTTTTATAGCTCTTTAGGCATAGTTCCAAATTGCCATCTAGAATGGCTGGATCAGTTCACAACTCCACCAGCAATGCATTAATGTCCCAATTTTGCCACATCCCCTCCAACATTCATTACTCTCCCCTTCTTTCATTTTAGCCAATCTGCTAGGTGTGAGGTGATACCTCAGAGTTGTTTTGATTTGCATTTCTCTAATTATTAGAGATTTGGAACACTTTCTCATGTGCTTATTGATACTTTTGATTTCTTTACCTGAAAATTGCCTA
>NC_058131.1:163723330-163774813 GCF_016433145.1 Gracilinanus agilis | reverse complement strand
CTTTCTTTCTTTCTTTCTTTCTTTCTTTCTTTCTTTCTTTCTTTCTTTCTTTCTTTCTTTCTTTCTTCTTTCTTCTCTCTCCCTCCCTTCCTCCTTCCTTCCTTCCTCCCTCCATCCCTCCTTCTCTCCCTCCCTCCTTTCTTTCCCTCCCTCCCTCCCTCCCTCCCTCCCTTTTTTCCTCTCTCTCCCTCCCTTCCTTCCTTCCTTTCTCCCTTCCTCCCTCTCTTCCTACCCTTTCCCATTCCTTCCTTTCACCATAAGTGCAGCCAGGCTCAATATTGACTGGCCCAGAAATTGTAAGTGCTTCTTTTTCTGGTGAAGGTTTGCCTCTTCTCAGTCAGCCTGATGGTCCTCTGCTCCCAAGGGCTTACGATGTGGATGCTGTAGTTAGCACTGAGATGCTATTGGCTTTAACCCTACTGCAGCTCAGGACTCCTGAGCTCAAGTGATTCACCAGCTTTGTACTGCATCCTTCCCCCCCACCCCCCTTACAGGCTTGTGCAGTCGCGCTGGACTGATCTTCTCATCTATAATAAAAATCCCTCATCATAGACCACCAGGGGCAGGCCCCAGTGAGGGTGTGTCTGATTGAAGGAAGATCTCTCTATTTAAGTGTGGAATGATGGGAAAATCTTTTCTCACATTTTATTTTTGCGTTTGACATATTTACTCTGCTGTTCATTAGCAGAGAAAAGTAATGCAGTAATGCTCATTACCTTAATATTGCAAGTGATTCTGGCCCTTTTGCTTGGTAAAAACATTTCACTTTTTGCAAAGAAACTATTAGTGGCTAACGAGTGTTTTCTCACATTGCATTATATGAGCACATCAAAGAAATATGAAGTCAGTATCCCGAGAGGCTTCTTAGTCTGTCTGAATAACTAGCTCAGCAAGGTGATCAGTAGCTTTCTACTTAGGTCAGCTCATGCTGGCCCTTTTCCTCCCAGCCTTCAGGTCATTCTTCCTGCTTTCTCAAGGAAGGAACTTGACTCCCTTCTCTCCTCCTCTGTTCCTGTCCTTATACTGAGACTCCAGCCTGCCTGCTGATCCATCTTCCAGTGCACTAACCTCTGTTATTCCATTTCCTCTAAGCCATGCCTCTTGTCCTTTTTTTTTGATGCTTACCTTCAATCAAGATGGTTCCAAGATGGAAGAGCAGAAAGGGCTAGGCAATGGGGGCTAAGTGACTTGTCCAGGGTCACACGGCTAGGAATTGTCTGAGACCCCTGGCTCTCAATCCACTGAGCCACCTCGCTCTCCCCTGTGCCTTCTCTTCTATTCCGCCTTATCCACCCACAGGATAGGCAGGCCCAAGCTCTGTCCTTTGTCCTGCCGCTTGTGCCTCATCACCCCAACCCTGGATTCCTTTCACCATTTGCCTTTACTCCTACTTACAGGAGCTAAATCGAGATGGAGGAACTGATCCATCTGGGTCCACTACAAATTTGTTTTTTGATCTAAACTTGGCCCCTCACTGCAGCAAACTCCTAAAAAAATCATTTACATTCATGGCTTCTTCTTCCTTTCCGTCACAATTCAGCTCTTAGCAATCTGGCTTCTGATCTTAGTACTCAACTAAAACTGCTCTCTGCAAGCAACAATCTTTTAATTGCCAAACCTTCATGGCCTTTTTTCTGAATTCTCAAACTTGTTGGCCTTTCTGCAGCACTGGACATGATTGATCACTTTTTATTTCTGGATACTAGCTTTTCTTTCCACTCAGCTGTAAAAAGAGACTTTCCTTAAATACGGATCTAATTATGTCACTCCCCTACCTGATAAGCTCCAGCTGGTCCCTGTTGCCTCTGGGATTAAAAAACAAAAAAACAAAAAATTCCATGTTTAGCTTTTAGTTTTTTTACACCTCTCCCTTCTGTCTTAGTATCTGTTCTAAGATAGAAGAGCATTAAGGGCTAGGCCGTTGGGTTTAGGTGACTTGCTCAGGGTCACACAGCTAGGAGGTGTCTGAGGTCAGATTTGAATGCATCTCTCCCATCTCTAGGTCTGACTCTCAATTCACTGAGCCACCTTGCTATCTTTTTTTTTTTTATTCTTTATATTTGTATTCTCAACAGTAACATAGCAAAGTAAATAAAACCTTATTGAATGGAATGATGAGACAAAATAAAATCACAAACAGAATTGAATAGGGTTAAATATAGAGTCCCTTACTTGGGTTTAAAACCAAACCAAACCAAATGCCACCCAACTAACCACGTTGGGAGAGGATGGGGATGGCAGGTTGTGTGAAGATGCCCTGATTTTTTAGTTTACTGTTGCTGTATCCTGAGTCACCAACGAAGCGAGTCGTGTCTGCCGCTGCGTTCTGGAGGGAGACAGGGTCCAGGGGAAGAGACCAGTCCACACTTCTGCCCTCCTTTGGTCAGCCAGACCAGAGCTGGAGCCTCTGTTGAGTCCCGCTGCCATGTTGAGGATGGACACTCCTAAAGTGCAGCAGATGCGGAGGAGGTTGGCCAGAATGGTGGTGGGGGAGACAGAGACTGCAGATCCTGGGAAGACAACCTGAGGGGCTGGGAGTGGTTTTGCCTCAGGGCTGGGGACCACAGTGGACCTCAGGGATTGAAGTATTGTTGTGTGGAAAAGGGACTAAGACTCATTTTGAGCCAAAGAGGGAAGAACTAGGCTAGTAGGGATAGGTTGAAGCAATCTCATTTCAGGTTGAAAAACAGTTAGTTTGTTCTCAAATCAGATGTCTGTTTTGTGATTTCCCCTTTGTTGGAGAGCTTTAAGCAGAGGAGGCCCTCTTCTTAGGGATGTCAAGAGGGGGCCAAAGGAAAGGAAATGCTCATCTGTCAGTCTGTTTCTAAGGCAACTCTTTTGAAGTTTCATTGTATTGCATTCTACTCATTGTATTTGTCAAATTAGGAATAATGTCACACTTCGGGACAGAACTTTTCAGGGGGCTGCATCTGGCCCGCGGGGCCATAGTTTGCCCATCACTGTCCTAGAACAAATGACTATACTGTTTCTCAGTCACTCACCTTTATGAATTTTTTTCTTTAAAAAAGGTCTTATTAGGGGCAGCTGGGTGACTCAGTGGATTGAGAGTCAGGCCTAAAGACGGGAGGTCCTAGGTTCAAATCTGGCCTGAGAAACTTCCTAGCTGTGTGACCCTGGGCAAGTCACTTAACCCCCATTGCCTACCCTTACCATTCTTCTGCCTTGGAGTCAAATTGACTCCAAGACTGAAGGTAAGAGGTTTTTTATTTTTTTTAAAGCTCTTATTATATATGAAGCAGCATGGTGTGTGGATAAAGCCCTAGATTTGGGTCAGGAAGCATTGAATTCAGATTTTTCCTCAGACCCTTAGTTGCTGTGTGACTCTGAATAAGTTCCTTAAATTTTTCTGGGCATCAGTTTCTCATCTGCAGAATGGGGGTGATGGACTCAGTGACCTTTAAGGTCCCTTCCAATTCTCAATTTGGGATTGTGTGAGATGCCTTAAATGCTGCCTTTGGGAGAAGGCTGTTTATGTGCAAAATAAACTCATTTTAAAGATTTTGACAAGTTATTTTACTACAGTAAAGTAGGGTAATTAGACCAGTCACGTTCTCTCTGGACCCATTTCTTTTTTTTTTTTTAAACCCTTGTACTTCGGTGTATTGTCTCATAGGTGGAAGATTGGTAAGGGTGGGCAATGGGGGTCAAGTGACTTGCCCAGGGTCACACAGCTGGGAAGTGTCTGAGGCTGGGTTTGAACCTAGGACCTCCTGTCTCTAGGCCTGACTCTCACTCCACTGAGCTACCCAGCTGCCCCAAGGACCCATTTCTTTTGCAAGTATTTCTTTGCTAGCATTCTGATAGTGTGCTACTACTTATGATTCAAAGGGCATTTGGAGCTGCCATTTGAAATCTTATAATGCTTTCTCTCTTAGAAATGTGAATCAGAGCACATTTGCAGGGTGGGGCTGGTTATAATTTTATTGTTGTAGAGAATTCCCAGTCTCTCTGCTAATGCAAATTGTTATGAAATATTTATGACCTAGAGACTTAGTGTGGCCAGGAACCCCTGGAGATCAAGTGACTTATCTAGGGCTACTCAGCTGGTACATGTAGGTGGCCTTCCCAGTGCTCATGCTGGGTGCTTACATCCACTAGGCCACTTTTCTTCTTTAACATCTTTTGTCTCCTGCCTTCTTCTCTTTCCTTTTCATGGGGTCTCCCTGTTCCATGTAGGCTAGACATCTGGGGACTACTCACAGCCCCCAACAAATGACTGGTCAGCACAGATTTGATATGTTCTATGCTGGTTCTTCCCTCCTTTAAGGCAGCCTTGGGGGGCTGTTCCTCTTGGTGCTCCCTACTATTGATGTTAAACTTAATTACAGGCACCTGGTTTATATAGCCAACTGCAGCTCAGAACCCCTGAGCCCAAGAAATCTGCCAGCCTCAGCATCTAGGCTAGGATTATAGGCATGAATCACTATGCTTAATGTTGCTTCCCTTTAAAAAAAATCTATTTTTCCCTAATTATCAATTTTTAGCATGTTTTCTGAAATTATGAGATCCAAATTTTCTCCCTCTCTTCCTTACATTCCTTCTCCCCTACCTGAGATGTAAGCAATTTGATTTAGGTTATACATCATGAGCATGCAAAACATATTTTCATATTGGTCACATTGTGAGAGAATACACCAAAACTTCCAAATAAAAACATAAACAAGTATAATTAAATGAAAAATAGCATGTTTTGATCTCCATTCAAACTCCACCAGTTCTTTCTCTGGAGGGGGAGAGGACCTTCAGTATTGTTATTTTTCTGATGGAAAAAACACCCAAAGACCTTGGTAGTCAGGTATATGAGCAGAAAAGAGTTTAGAATTGTGTATGGAGAAAGCTAGCTTTAAAAGAATTCCAGAAGTTCTAACATCTGCACTTAGACATATCTTGCTCTTTCTTTCAATGATTCTCTGCCTCAGTTCATCATTTGTAAATTGGGTTTATTAATAGCAATGACCTCCCAAAATTGTTAGGGGGATAAAATGAGATAATGTTTGTAAAGTATTTGCAAACCTTAAAGCATTATGTAAATGCCAGCTATTATTATTAACATGGTTTATGACAGATTGCCACATCTTTAACTTACTTGATGGTCTTTGAAGGTTACTATGGTCAAAATTTTATCACTTTGTTGACAACTTCCAGAAATTTTGCTAGGTTGGTCCTCAGGCAAAAGGGATACAATTAATTGCCCAGTCCATACTTAAAGTCTTTCTAGGTGGTTAATATCTGCCCAAGTTCTTCAAGAACCCAGACTTCCAGGTTATTAAGATGGCAGCAGAGTAAAAAACAGCTGCTTAACCTCTCCTAACCCACACAGAAAGGTCTCCTCAAGAGGACATAAAAACAAATCCAGATGAACGAAGGGACCCCACAACAGGGCACAGCATTGGAGGTACGTCGGATTGGGGCATTTCATTGCTATAAAGGGGTGAAATAGTTCTCACTAAAATGCGAACTGAGCAACCTCCTCCCCCCCAACACCACCTACAGAGCCAAAGCCAGCACACAAGAGTTAGAGCAAGTTTGGGGCATCCATTAAGTCCTTGGCAGCTACCTGAGATCACCAGGGCCTGCTCCTGAGAGCAGCAAGACTTAAGACTCCAAGAGGCTAAAGAACGTGTGGACTTTGAATGCAGGCATGGACGCAGGTGCTGATGTGGACTCTGAGCACAGTTGCAGACCTTGGGTAGGGACCCAGTGCAGAGGGGTGCATGACTATGGAAGCAGTGCCCTGAGACTGTTAAAGGGGCTTCGGACAGAGGAACAAGCAAGGGGACCACCAGGAGGCTTGACCCTGAGAACAACTTGACTTGAGACCTCAGGAGCCTAAAGAGCACAGACAGACCCTGGGTGTGAGGATAAAGCTGAGAGGGTGCACAGCGCAGTGACTCAGGCGAAAAATGCTCCACAGCTCCATAGGCAGAGAGCCTGTCTGCCTCACCCAGACTTCTGACTGAGAAAGAAATAATAACAATAGCAAGCCAGTCACAAGAACCTCAAAAGAGAAAATGAAGAAGAAATCTTTAACACTTGACAACTTTTACACAGAAAAAATCCAGACAACAGAGCAGACAGCAGAGAACAAACAAGTAATCATATCCAAACCTTCCCCAAAAAATGAAAATTGGTCACAAGCTCTTGGAGAGTTCAAATCTGAGATCATGAGAAAGATGGAAGAGATTTGGCGAGAGAAGTGGGAAATAGCTCAAAAGGAAATTAACAGGTTAAAAGACAGAAACTCCCAATTGGAGAAAGATGCCCCCAAATCAAATGAAATAGTAAGCAAATGGGAAACCAAAATTAAACAGCTGGAAAACAGGGTAGACCAAACCGAAAAGGAAAATCATAAGATTATAATAGAAAACCAATCTCTAAAGACCAGAATTGGGCAAGTAGAAGCCAATGATCTCTGAAGACAACAAGAACAAATAAAGCAAAGTCAAAAGATTGATAAAATAGAAGGAAACATGAAATATTTCACTGAGAAATTGACAGATCAAGAAAACAGGTCTAGAACAGACAATTTGAGAATCATTGGTCTTCCGAAATAGCAGAAATTAATAGAAATTTGGACTCCATGCTAAAAGAAATTATTCAGCAAAACTGCCCAGAAATTCTACAACAAGAGGACAATATAGACATTGAAAGGATCCATAGATCACCCTCTACACTAAACCCTGAAAAGACAACCCCCAGGAATATAATAGCCAAATTCAAGAGCTTCCAAGTAAAAGAAAAGAACCCAGAGATGTTTTCTTGGTATGAGAGAGGATTTTTGTAGAGGACCATCCAATTTAACACTTGGATTGTGTGCTGTCTTGTATTATTAAATAATTGTTTTGACTGTATGAATCTTGTCCTAATTAGCTTGAATGCTCCTTGAAAACAAAATGGACAAAATCACATTTTGGACTTAAAATGGACAAAACTAATGCTATCCTTTCTAATTTTCTCAAAGGAGGGAAATGAATTATAGATGGAAAGAAGGAAATTTGATGGCTAGTATCACCCTAACTTCATGTTAATGGAGGCACTGTATTTCATATCTTTTTTTCTGTTTCCTACTATTATTTGCACAATGCTGATTTCTCCTTATATAGTAGGGGTCCTTGAGGGTAGCTAGGTGGCTCAATGGATTGAGAGCTAAGCCTAGAAATGGGAGGTGTTAGTTCAAATCTGGCCTCATACACTTCCTTTCTCTGTGACTCTGGGCAAGTCACTTAATTCCCATTGCCTAGACTTTACCACTCTTCTGCCTTAGAAATAATACATGGTATTAATTCTATGATGGAAGGTAAGGGTTTTAAAAAAATAAAGTAATGGTTCTTAATTTGTTTTTTTGTATTATGGATCAATTGGCAAAACCAAGACTCCTTGAGTAATATTTTTAAATGTCACTGCTGATGAGTTTCCAGAGTATGTGATCTCTTATCTTTTTATCCATTGAATCAAAGACCTTTTGAATTAGAAGGCCCTTAGAGATAATTTAGATTAGCCCTTTCTTTTTTCTTAAAAATTTTTTTCCTAGGTTACATGTGGGTACAATTTTTAATAACTGTTTTCTCACATTTTGTGATCCATGTTCTCTCCCTCCCTCCCAACCCTCTGCCTTCCCTACAAAAATGGTAATATGATATAGATTGTACATAGGTTATTATACAATATATATTTCCATGTTCATGTTGTGAAAGAAGATATATTGCTTATACTAGAGAAAAATTTCATGAAGGAAATTAAGTGAAGAATAATGTGCTTCAGTCTGCATTCAGACTTGATATCTTCCTTCTATAGCAGTAGATATCCTTTTTCATCATGAGTGCCTTGTAATTGTCCTGGATCCTTGCCTTTTTGATAATAGTTAAGTCATTCACAGCTGATTATTGTACTTCATTGCTGTTACTGTGTACAGTGTTTTCCTAGTTCTCCTCACTTCACTTTTCATCACTTATTTTAAGTCTTTCCAGGTTTTTCTTTGTGATCATCTTGTTTGTAATTTCTTCTGGCATAATAGTATTCCATTATAATCATATACCCAAACTTGTTAATCCATTTCCCCAATTGATGAACATCCCTTCAATTTCCAATTCTTTGCCACCACAAAAAGAGCTGCTGTAAATATTTTTGTACAAGTAGATCCCCCCTCCCCCCCGCCAATCTTTCATGTCCTTTGGATATAGACCTAGTAGTGATATTGCTGGGTCAAAGGGTATGCACAGTTTTATAGCCTTATTACTCTCCAGAATAGTTTTATATGAGTTCATAACTCCACCAGCAGTGAATTAGTGTGTTCCAATGTTTCCATGTCCCCCTCCAACATTAATCATTATCCTTTATGGTCATATTCACCAATCTAATAAGTGTGAGGTGCTATTTCTAAGTTGTTTAAATTTGCATGTTTCTAACTAATAGTAATTTGGTGCATTTTTCATATGACTAGAGATAGTTTTAATTTTATCTGAAAATTACCTGTCCATATCTTTTGACCACTTCTCAAATGGAGAATGCTTTGTATTTTTATAAATTTGACTCAACTTTCTATATATCTGAGAAATGATGCCATTATCAGAGACCCTTGCTTTAATTTTTTTCCAGTTGTTTACCTTCTATTCTTGGTTGCATTGGTTGGTTTGTGCAAACCCTTTTTAATTTAATGTAATCAAAGTTATCTATTTTATATTTCCTAATGTTCTCTCTATCTTGTTCTACCAACATTTTCATTTCATTAGTAAAAGGACTAGCTGTGGGTAAATATAGCTGGACTCAAAACCATATTTTCTGGTTTTAAGTTAAGTGTTCTTTCTCCTCCTATTTGCTGCTTCTCTTATCTAGATGGAAAGTCCTGAATTCTCTGAGATCTTATGAAAAAATGGTCTACTTTGGTTATTAAACTGATGTCTTTGAGGACTGACAGACTTAATTAAGTCTCCTTGAAGATTTTTAATCATGATTTCTGAAAGCATAGATTCTTAATTTGATTTAATTAAGTTAAAAAATTTTGGGGAGGTGGCGAGGGGAAGGGCTTTGCACAGCTTTGATTATGGCAGTAAATGTGGGCTTAGTCATCTAATTTACTTGTCTCCATTTAAGACAATTTTTCTTCCACTGGGGAAATTAACAGTCTGGTCAGTTTTTCCTTGAATAAAGTTTTGTCCGTTTCTCTTTTCAGTTACTCATGAATGAAGGTCTTTAAAGAGTTTTTCTGGGAGGTATTTAATTAACCTCCATAAAGCACCCCTTTG
The DNA here is from genome assembly GCF_016433145.1 of Gracilinanus agilis. Classification (NCBI taxonomy): domain Eukaryota; kingdom Metazoa; phylum Chordata; class Mammalia; order Didelphimorphia; family Didelphidae; genus Gracilinanus; species Gracilinanus agilis. Next base: position 163,765,550 of record NC_058131.1, on the reverse strand, counting down.
ATGCCTCATCAAGGCATGGAGTGACTCCAGGCACTCACAGGCTTCACCAGCCAAGCTCAAACTCTCTAGCAGGCCCTCCCGTGCCAGTAAAGGCTTTGAATGCATACCCAGTATGTTTGTTGTCCAAAGAACAGCTTTAATTTGGAGAGGCTTGTCACCAAATTGGCTTCAGGCTATCTAATTTTTTGGCTACAGCACTTAAAAAATATTTTTTTCTTAATTACTTGTTGATTTTTCAACAGTCATTTTCTGAAATTGTATGAGCCATGCTCTTTCCCTTCTTCCCATCTTTTTCCCCTCAAAAATGACAGATATTAGGTTATAGGTTGTAATGCATTAAAATCTAATGCATATTCTATGTTCATCATGTTGTGTTAGAAGACACATATTGCTTTCACTAGAGAAAAATTCTTGGAGGAAATTAAATGAAGAATTATTGCTTCCATTTGATCCACACTCCATCAGTCCTTTCATGGCAGTTCATGACCTTTTTTTGTCACGAGTCCTTTGGCATTGTCCTGGATCTTTGCATTGCTGATAATAGTGAAGTCAATCACAGTTGATCATCATACACTATTGTTTCTGTGTACAACCTTCTCCTGGTTCTGCTCACTTCACTATGCATCACTTCTTAGAAATCTTTCCAAGTTTTGTGTGATCATCTTGTTTGTCATTTCTTGTGGAACAATAATATTCCGTTACAATCATATACCACAGCTTCTTCAGCCATTCCCCAATTGATGGGCATCCTTCAGTTTCCAGTTCTTTGCCATCACAAAATCATGGCAGCTTTCAAAGATCATGTGTAAAGTTAATTATAAAAGGGCTGCCATCTGCATTCGTGGAACCCCCACCCATAGAGATAATAGTAGCAGATCCATGAAGTGTTCCATGGACAAACATCTACTGTACATCTCTAGTCCATCGTTAAACATTTATTAAGCACCCACCATGGGGCCAGCCTCTGCACTAGGTGCTGGAGATATGAAGACAAAAATGAGGTAGTGCCTGTCCTCAAGGTACTTGAATTCTGTTGCAGGCTATAATATATACCTACATAAGTATATAGAAAATATATACAAAGTATTTTTAGTAAGGAGATAATGAAGGTCGGAGGGACTAGGAAAGACTTCATGTAGATGACAATGCTTGAATTGAATTTTGAAGAAAAATAAGGATTCTAAGAGGCAGAGGTAAGGAGAAATTGCATTCTCTGCCCAGGAGCAGCCGGCACAAAGTTAAGGTTGGGGAATGTTGAGTATCAAAGGTGAGAAATAGCAAGAAGGTTGGCTTGGTTGGACTGTAAAAGGAAGGGGAATAATTATATTAGGGTCAGAAGGCTAAGAAGCCAAGTCGGGGTCAGGTTGTGAAGAGTTTTAAGTCAAACAGAGGAGTTATGGAAGATTATTGAATAGGGTAGTGACAGTTTTAGACCTGAACTTTAGGAAAATCAGTTCGTCAGGTATGTGGAGGATGGGTTGGAGAGGAAAGAGATTTGAAGCAAGGTGACTAATTTGAGAATGTTGCAATAGTCCAGTTTTATTTGAAGAGGGCAGAGTAGATAGAGTACTCAGCCAGGAGTCTGGAAGGCTCATATTCCTGAATTCAAAACTGACCTCAGATACTTATTAGCCGTGTGATCCTGGGCAAGCCACTTCACCTTGTTGGTCTCAGTTTCTGTATAGGAAAATGGCAAACCACTCCAGAATCTTTGCCAAGAAAACCCCAGAAGGGATCAGGAAGACATCATTAAACAACAACACATCTGAGAAAAAGAAAGTGCTAATAACTGATGGGACCCTCTTTAAAGACCTTCTTTAAGAAGGTGACACCAAAGTTATGCCTTGAAGGAAGCTGGGACTTATAATGGCCTTAATAATTAATATTTATATCCTATTTTGTTTTACAAAGCACTTTACACATTTCCTCACAATAACCCTGGGAGGTGAGTGCTGAGATTATCTCTGTTATACAGATAAGGAATCTCAGATTGGGGTAAAGGATTTGTACTGGGCTACCAGCTAGTATGTGTCTGAAGCAAGATTTCACAAATTGAAGGAAAGTAGGAAGTATATTTTAGACATCTAGATGGGACCTAGAATACTATGGGGAACAACTATCAGAAGAATTTGACTAGAATAGAGAGTCAAGGAAAAAGTTATTGGAAGTAATATTTTAAAAGTATGTGGAAGGGGGCAGCTGGGTAGCTCAGTGGATTGAGAGTCAGGCCTAGAGACGGGAGGTCCTAGGTTCAAATCCGGCCTCAGACACTTCCCAGCTGTATGACCCTGGACAAGTCACTTGACCCCCATTGCCCACCCTTACCACTCTTCCACCTAAGAGCCAATACACAGAAGTTAAGGGTTTAAAAAAAAAGTATGTGGAAGAAGATTGTGGAGGGATTTAAATACTGGGCTAAGGAGTTTTTGGTTAGCCCAGAACTTAAATTCCTGTATAATCTCATTTCTTATACTTAAAAAAAATATGAAATTTATTGCATTTTAATTTACTCATATAATTTATTTTTATTCATTTGTTCCATTAAAATACCCAGGTAACTCTACCTCTCCTAGCCCATTAGAAATTCTAAGATGGAAGGTAAGGATTAAAAAAAAAGATTGTAATAATCTTCTCTTTGAAAAAGGTAAAGATCCAAATTTTTGGTAATAAGAATTCACTATTTGGTAAAAATATTTTGGTGGCAGAAATTAGATATAGACCAATATCTTATACTGTTTACCAAGACAAGATCAAAAATGATAAATCACTTAAGCATAAAGGGAGTTATAAACAAATTAGAAAAACTAGGAATATATTACCTATCAGATTTATAGATAGGAGAATAATTTATGAATCAATAAGAGATAGCATTGAGAGATGCAAAATGAATCATTCTGAATACATTAAATTGAAAGGTGTTTTTTGTATAAATAAAATGATGTAGCCAATATTAGAAGGAAAATAATAAGTTGGGAATAATTTTTATAGACAGTGTCTCAGATAGAAGTCTCATATCTAAAATATATAGAGAATTTTGCCAAATTTATAAGAATATGAACCATTCCCCAATTGATAAATGTTCAAAGGATATGAACAGAGAGTTTATGGATGAATAAATCAAAGCTGTATATAACTGGGGAAAATGCTGCAAGTCATTGTTGATTAGAGAAATCAAAACAGCTCTGAGATATCATCTCTTATCTATCAGATTGGCTACAATGATAAAAGGGCAGCATGACATGTTGGAGGGGATGTGGAAAAATGAGGACACTAATACACTGTTGGTGGAACTATGAATGAACTGATTGAGCCATTTTGGAGAGTAATCTGGAATTATGCTTGATTTTAATGAACTTTAAAAAGTTCATCATCACATCAAGCTCTTCTGTTTTTTTTTTTTTTTCTTTTTAAACATGTTAAGAAGTTTAGGGTCTAAATTAAATAAGTTCTAGAATTTGGAAACAGGGATGAGTAACCTCTGGCCATTAAATTAATCTCATTTGGCTTCCCCCACCAATACTAAGATGGCATCTTCATTTGTGTCAGTAATGGATAAAAATGCCATATATACCCTAAAAATTATTTAACAGTAATATACAAAAAAATGACACCAGGTGGAGATATTATCCCATGGAAGTCAGTCTCTCTCCCTTTTCCCCTCCTTTCCTTTCTTCCTCCTCCTTCCTTTCTCTCATTTCTGACTCTGTCCCTCTAACCCTTTCTTTTCCCTTTTCTCTGCTTTTTTTCCTTCTCTTCCTTCTCCCTCTCTTCTTCCTTCCTCCCTACTTTCTCTCTTGCCCCCCCTCCCCTTTCCTACTCTTTCTTTACTGTTTCTCTCCTCACTCTCTTTCCTCTTTACTTTTCCCCTCTCTCCTTCTTCCATCTCTCTGTCCATCTCTCTCTCACACACACATACACACACACCACAAAACTGGCACTATTTTTAAAAAGCTTGGTGTACATCACATAATTTGGTTGTGGTGTTTGTACTTCTAACTGTGTACTTAAAAGGCTGCACAAGACAAAAATATCTTCAGTGAGCAGATTCCTTGTATCCTGCATGATTCAGTCCTTTTTTTTGTATGTCTTAAGGACAGTGATCAGAAGGGGGAGTTCTTTGGCCTTATTCCCTAACCTTTTTGATTTGATTCCTGCTCCTTTTACAACATTGTTTTTTTTTAAATTAAAAAATTGATATCTTTGTTTTCATATATATGTTTCACTTTCTCCCTTACCAGTACAAATATTATATTGGTAATACAATACAAAATATTACAAAAGAATACAAAAATTATAAAAGCAGGGAACAGAAATGTCTCCAAAAAACTAAGCAACACTAGTGGACCCTGGCAGTATATGTAATGTTTCACACCCATAGGCTCTCGCCTCTAGGACTGAATGGAGAGAGGGGCATTATTTCATCTCTTCTTTGGGGTCAGGACTGGACATTATAATTACATGACATTCAACTTAAATTAAATTCCAATAATGTTATAATTTATATATATACATATACATATATATATGTATATATATATATACATATATATATATAGTTTAACTGGTTCTGCTTATGTAAGTCTCCCGTGCTTCTCTGAATTTCTTCATCTTTATTATCTTCTCCATGATAACAGATTCATTGTTGGTTAGTTAGCTGGTCAGAAGGAAAGATTGTTGTTTCTCTGGCTTTGTCTACAAAACACCTGTTATTCTATATTAAAATGTGTGGCAGGAAAGATTAGCAGAGAAGAGAGAGTGGTGAATCTTAGCAGGGGTAGTAGTGATCAGAAGAGATGCTAGAAACTGTAAAACTCTCAGTGACAATGTAGAAAAAAGTAGCTAGTGATGAAATGAAAGATTGGGGTGTGTGTGTGTGTGTGTGTGTGTGTGTGTGTGTGTGTGTGATAGATTGAGGGAGAAAGAAATACTTATTAGTGCTATGCTAAAAGCATTTCAACCATTGGACATCTCTGTTATAAAAGTGTGCCTGTTTGTGGGGAGGGCTGTGTTTGGATCTTGACAGGCTCTCAGGGCATCAGGTTAATGTTTGGGAATATTTTTGCCATCTTCTTGTCTGAAATTGTTACTTTATTGACTTAAATTTTAAACCACGATGTGATTCAGAATGTGAAATGTTACTCCGAAAGAGACAATGGTTTTGCTGGATCTAAGAAGGTTTATAACTCTCTAGGTATAATTCCAAATTGTTCTCCAGAATGATGGGATTAGTTCCCAGTTCTACCAACAGAAGAAGAAAGGAAGGAAGGCAATAAATATTGATTAAACACTTACCATATGTCATAAGCTGATCAGTTAATAGGCATTCTATATAGACTTGATAGTATATAGAACCATATGATTTTAGAGTGAAAAGAAGGAAAATGGATTTTCTAAGGAAACAAAGCTAACCAAGTAGAGCTAGGACCAAGTTGTCTTGATTCTTACAGCTCTGTGCAGTTTGTATCTTACTATAACTGGTTATCAAGGAAAAGGTAACATAGTCAGTATTCTGAATTTAAGAAATTAAGTTTTCTTGGGAGAAGGTTGTTGGAAAAGGAAGAAGGACTTGAGCCAAATGAGAAGAAAATCATTTAAGGGACCTGGGAAGAGGAGGAGGTTAGATAAGTGAAGTCAGAGATTGAATTTAGGGAGGATAAATTTGTGAAAATGTGAGAAATTTGAGAAAATTTCATTTGCAATTCCTAGTCCTAGATACTATCCAGATTGTAATTCCAGGTCAAAAGAGTAGCAGGTTCAAGGACAATGAAATGACTGGCTAAAGGCTACATAGATAGTAAGTAAGAAGCTAAGCTGAGATTTGATCCCAGGTGCTCTAAATACAAGTTAACAGAGTCTGTTTTTCCCTATGACTCTAACCTTAGGTTATTTGGACTCAGAAACCTTGGAAAATATATTTGCTTCAGCATTTTGTTTGTTTTTTAGAGTTACCTTTGCTGAGATTAATACCTTTATTTAGGTTGATTTATACAACTGGCAGTTATGCACTCTCAAAAAAAGATCTAATAATTGCTTTTTCCAATGCTGTAAAATCCCAACCACATTCATAGGAAGACCTGTCTGGAGCTCAAGTGGGCATCTAGTTCAACAAAGTCCTTTTCCAAATGAGGATACTTAGAGCTAAAAAGCTTAAGTGACTTATTTGATGTATGAAATCTAGACTTGGAAAGTTACTTTTCAACTCAACACACAAGAATTAAGGTATATGTGATTGGCAATCAAAAAAAATAAAGGCAGAAAAATACATGAAATAAAAAAGTTTAATTACACACAAAATCTGCACCATTTCCCCAAATAGTGTAAAGTTTTTCACCAATTCATCCATTAATGCTCATTCTTTCTCATTTTGACTCTTGAGAAGCATTAGTGTGAGTCATTACATTGTTCTATGCCAAACAATAGTTCCTGCATCAGTCTTTGTCCCAAGTTCTTGCTTGTAACAAATTGTGTCTGCATCAGAGCAGTGCTTGTTTTTGTTTCATTAATACTATTTAATTATTAATTATGGTCCCAAAGTATAGGAGTAGTGATGCTGATAGCTCTGGTTAGCCTAAAATAAGTCATAAAGTGCCTAGGTAGGTTCATGTAAAAATACTTATTAAATAATGGGATTGGCTCTTATGTGTAACTTTTAACTTATGCAAAATCTCTTAGAACTGTTTACATAAAATGAGTCCTACTATCCTGGGAGAAAAAGAATTGGAGAAGGAATAGGACTTGTACTTGGAGGAAATGGCACAGTAATAGCTGACAATAAAGAGAATAGTTGTGCTCAGTTCTTTCTTTGTTACAGTCTTCTCTGCAAAGGAAAATGAGTTTTATTTTGGAAATAGAACAAAAATAACTAATTGAGAGTTGATACCTAAGTATGTTAAAAGATAATAAGAGAGCATTCAATTGCCCTTGACGAACTCAAGTTAGTCAGCCCAGATGAATTCTTTCCAGGTCTGGAAAAGACTAGCAAATATGATTTCTGAGCTTCTCTCAGTGATATGTGAAAGATCATGGAAAGTAGGAGAGGTACAATAAGACTGGAGAAGGGTAGATTTTGTACTGATTATCAAGCAAGAAAGGGAATAGAGTCTACAAGCATAAGATGGTGAACTAAACTTTGATTCCTTGGAAAATTCTAGAATGGGTAAGTGTGGTGGCACTATAGTGGATTATGCTGATTATACTACACTAAGTTCTGTGTCAGTATGGTTATTACCTGGGAGCTGTGCGACTGCTAGGTTGACTAAAGAAGGGTAAACCAGTCTAGGTCAGAAGTACTGAGCAGGTCAAAGTTCCCATGCCAATCAGTAGTGGGATTGAGAACATGACTAGACCCTTTACTTTCAGCCTGACTGAGGACAGACAGAGTATCTTTAAAAAAATTGAACATTCTTTTTTTTTTTTAATTCAAATATATTCTATTTCCCCAATTATATGTAACATTAATTTTCACCATGTTTTTCCAAAATTACAAAATCCAAATCATCTCCCTCATTCATTTGCCTCTCCCTTCTAGGAGATGTTGTAAGCAATTTGATGTGGGCCATACAACATTGAACATTTAGGAGAGGAAATGGTTTCAAGGACACAGCACAGCTTCATTATAACTAACCTCATTTCCTTTTTTTGGCACAATTACTAAACAAACAAAAGAGGGGAATATTGTGGACATAGGTTTATCTAGATTTTAGGGAAGTTTTTTAATAGTGTTTTATGCTGTTCTTGTGGAGAAGATGGAGAGATGTGGATTAGATCAAAATTTTAAAAATAATTTGTACTCCAGAGACCTTCCAAAAAACTCTCAGGGACTCCTAGGAGTCCCCAAATGAGAGCCTCCGGATTAGACACTAATATCAGCTGGATTTATAACAAGTTGGATGACCAGACTCAATGAGTAATTGTTAACGAATGGTCTTTATCTGTGACTTGTCTAAAGGATGGATAATATGCCCTTCACGTTTGTAGCTGATGCAACTCTGGGTGGGGAATAGCTAACAGAGTAGATGGCAGATTCAAAATCCAGTCTAGAATATTGGGCTGAATCTAATAAGATGACATTCAGTACTGATAGATGTAAAAGCTTGCCTTTGGTTACAAAAAAATCAACATTACAAGTATCAAAGAGAGAAAGACTGGTTAGATAGCAATTTGGCTGAAAAAGATCTTGATGCTTTAAGTGACTGCAATCTCAATATGAGGTAGTGTAATATGGCAGCCAAAACAAGCTAGTATGATCTTGGATTGTATTAAGGGAGGAGTAGCTTCTAGGAATGAATGAATGAATGAATGAATATTCATATAAATAAATAAATGTTATGTGTAAGGAATTTGCTAGCTTCTAGGAATATAGATAGTAGATCAAGACAGTTCCTGCTCTTAAGCTTCTTATTTTCTAATGGATGAGTCAACCTAGTCCCCCTGTACTCTCCTTCATCCAAAGAGGTTTCCCCTATTAGAATGTAAGTTCTTTGTGAAAAGGGGTTTTCCTTTCTTTTTTATGTGTGTCCCTAGAACATAGCACAATGCTTGGAACAGAAGTGAGTGCTTAAGAAATGCCTTAAAATTCCCGCCCCCCCCCCCCATTTTTATATAATATTCCTGTTTTAGAATGTCCAGAAAAAAAAAAAATCTGCTATCTTGCTCTTTCTTCCAGTTGGCCTCTGCTCTTTTCAGGTGGACTCTTCTCCTTGCTTCTTTAGTCTTCCTGTCACCATATGTGCTTGTAACCATGTGTATGTATCCAATAGGGTGGGCTTTTTATTTTCAACGGTTTCTCAAATGAGAAAGAAGACAAATTAGTGTTCTAGAAATCACAAGTGGAAGCCAGTTTGTTTTTCCCCAGTTCAACTCAAATCCTAATTTTGTGTAATATTACTTTCCTGACACCAGGGGGCTGCACTTCAACTCAATTCAGAATAAGATATTTTGTTTCTACTTTTTATCTTCAGGGTCTTGGAACACAGAGTCATACCCTTGTTGCTGTGAAGTCATTTTAGTTGTGTCTTTCTCTTCATGATCCCATTTGGGGTTTTCTTGGCAAAGATACTGGAGTGGTTTGCCATTTTCTTCTCCAGGTCATTTTATAGATGAGGAAACTGAGGCAAACAGGATTAAGTGACTTGCTTAGGGTCACCCAGCTAGGAAGTGTCTGAGGCCACATTTGAACAGGGGGAGATGGACCTTTCTGACTTCAGACCTGGTGTTCTGTCCACTGTGCTAGCTAACTGCCTATGTATATAGTAGATATTGGAAAATTGTTTGTTAAATTGAAATGAATTTTTAGTGTATAAATTAAATGAAAGGATATGTTAAAACTTAGTTTCTATTCCATTTTATTTATTTCTTTTATGCTTATGGGCAGGGATGTTCTGGTAAATGTTTAACAGCTGGTTTGGGTAGGAACACTTGTGTTTTAATTTGTATTCTTTATATTTTCTCCATTGTTTTCTTAAGTCTAGGAAATCGATAAACTAGACTAGTCTTTGATTTGTAGCATTTCCTATTTCTGAGAGTAAATAAAAATACTGAAGATTTAACAATCTGCTCTCCTAAAGCATTGGAACCAGCTCCACCACACCTTTTGTCATGGAGATAGTTCTTTGGAGGAGGACTGAAAAAATGATTGGTTAATGAAATTTAAGTGGGAATGAAATATTTAAAAAAATGTCTCATGTAATATCTTTGATATACAGGCATATCTTGGAGATACTGTGGTTTTAGTTCTAGACCACAATAAAGTAAATATTGCAGTGAAGCAAGTCACATAAATTTTTTGGTTTCCCAGTACATATAAGAGTTATATTTATACTATATTATAGTTTTTTAAATATGAAATAGTATTATCTAAATATATATATATGTACCTTAATTAAAACTCAGGGGGCAGCTGAGTGGCTCAGTGGATTGAGAGCCAGGCCTAGAGACTGGAGGTCCTAGGTTCAAGTCTGGCCTCGGACACTTCCAGTTGTGTGACCTTGGGCAAGTCACTTGACCCCTACTGCCCACCCTTACCACTCCTGGGCCAAGGAGGGTCCCTAGCCCGGATGAAAAAAGGAGGAGGGTTGGGTGTGGGGCTAGCAACCCCACCCTGTAAAAACTACATCTGCAAAAGAAACTGCAACCTAAAGTAGGGGCAGCTGGGCTAGCTCAGTGGATTGAGAGCCAGGCCTAGAGACGAAAGGTCCTAGGTTCAAGTCCGGGCTCAGACACTTCCCAGCTGGGTGACCCTGAGAGACTGTGTGTCCCATTGCCTACTGGTTGTGGCCCTATGCTCCTAGAATGGAGTCCCAGGACAAAAAAAAAAATTAAAACTACTTTATTGCTAAAAATTGTTAATCATCATCAAAGCCTAGTCTTTAGTGAGTCATGATTTTTTTACTGGCATAAAGTTTTACCTTGATTTAATGGCTGCTGACTGATTAGTATAATGGTTGCTGAAAGCTGGGGTGACTGTGGCAATTTCTTTTTTTTTTTTTTTTAACTTATTTATCTCTTCATTTATTTTTTTATTTAATTTAGAGTATTTTTCCATGGTTACATGATTCATGTTTTTTTCCCTCCAATGGAGCAGTTCCACTGGGTTTTATATGTGTCATTGATCAAGACCTATTTCCATATTATTAATATTTGGATTAGGGTGATAATTTAGAGTCTACATTGTGGCAATTTCTTAAAGACAACAATTAAGTTTGTTTGCCACATTGATTGGCGCCTTTTTCTACCAATATTTCAAACTTTTTCATTATTATTATATCTGTTATGGTTATTTGTGATCAGTGATCTTTGATGTTACTATTGTAACTGTTTGGTAGCACCATGAACTCAATCAATAAATATTGTGTGTGTTCCGGCTATCCTATCAACTGATTGGTCTCCATTTCTCTTCCTTCTTCTTGGGTTTCCCTATTCCTTGAGACATAAAAATATTGAAATTAAGCCAATTAATGATGTTATAATGGCCTCTGAGTGTTCCAGTGAAATAATCCAGGCTAGAGGGGAGGAAGGCCTGAACTGGAGTGATTGCTCCATAAGTGGAAAGATAAGGGCATGTATACTAGAGATGTTGTGAATATAAAAATAATAGGTGTTTATGAGGATTGGCTATGTGGGCTGAGTAAAAGTGAAGCGTCAAGGATGACACACATATTGTGACCCTTGGTCACTGGAAGAACGGTGACTTGTCATAGCGAAATTTAGAAATAGGACAGATAAATTTTGTTTGGAATGTTGAGACTGTAATACCCACAAAGATAGCGAACTTAAGATTTAAAAAAAGTTATTGCTATGAGCATTTTTATTTTAAAAATATTTTATATCTTCCTTCTTCTATATCATTAAAAGTCTTTGGAGAATTAACCTATTATTTTTGCAGAATTTTTTCATTCATATACTATGGTTCACTTAGTGGGGAATATTTATTTTTAGGGGAAAAAAGGGTTTACTGAATATGTTAACTCGTGTTTTTGTCCCCTAGGATCACTGAGCAAGAGGAATCAACCAGAGAAGACGATGATGTTCTGGGGCCTGGGTATACAGAGGACTCAACTGATGTGTACAGCTCCCAATTTGAAACCATTTTGGATAATACTTCTTTATACTATAGCGCAGAGTCACTGGAGACTTTATATTCAGAACCTGATAGCTATTTCAGCTTTGAAATGCCTCTCACGCCGATGATCCAGCAGCGCATCAAGGAAGGCAGTCAGTTCTTAGAGAGAACTTCAGGGGGGGGACAGCAAGATGTCCTCAGTGTCTCTGCTGATGGTGGGATAATAATGGCCTATCCTGGAGAGATCACCAATGGGACAAATGATGCTGATGAGACTGTCTACAGAAAGGGTGCCCCTGAGATGGCTTTCTGGGGAAGGTAACACTCTCATTCTCTTTATTACAATGTTTTGTCTCTGTGCCATTTTCTCACCAAGAATTTGAGAAGTGGGAAGTCAAAGTGTATTTTGCCAGTTTCTGATCATATAAATGAGGAAAGAACAATCTGGGGTTTTGTGGGGAAAAGGGCACATTGAAAATCACTCCTTAGAAAGGGGATGTGGAAGGAATATTTATGTAGCCCTGGCAACTTTGCAGAGTATTATAGGGGGGCGGATGAGCCTGGGCTGCCATTCGTGGAGTGGGCATTCAACAAATATTTATTTATGATTATGCCATAGAATAGATGTAGTTTATATATTAGACTCTGAATGAATTAAAGGGCATTTATTAGGTACTTATTACATAGCAGGGACTCTGCTAAGTGCTAGGGATAGAAACACAACCAAGCAAGAGAGTTTTACCCTCAAGCACTTATATTCTAATGAAAGAAGATAATATATAAGGTAGAGCTAGAAAGTACCTAGAAGGTACACATTTTGGTATTGTTGGGCAGTATATGGAAGGTGGCATGGTATACTGGTTCTGGGAAAGATTCATCAATCAGTATCTAGGTTCCTAAGGACAGAATCTAGATTTTTGTGGGATAGGAGCAGGTGGTCAGAGGGCAAAGGCCTTGGTTTGGAAATGAGTGAAAAGTAGCTTGATGACTTGGGTTGAGGCAATATAGAATGTTAAATGATGCCTCTTGTAAAAAAAAAAATGTTATCCCTATGTTCAGAAAGTCAGTTAAGTTGATAAGATTTTTTTAGGTTCTATCTAGGAGATAAATTGCAAGTTACATAATAAAAGACAGCTTGTTATAGTGGCAAGGACACTGGATTTAAAGTCTGATGACCAGAATCCTGGTGAAGAACCTTATAAAAATATTGAACTTCTGAAGGCGTCCTTAAAATGAGTGGGACTGGATTTGGTGGCAGCTGAGTCTCTTTCTAACTCTTAACTTGTGCAATTCTAAACTTGCAAGATCCCTTCCAGCTCTAAAGCTATGATCTTGCCTCTGGCACTAGGTGTGTGGTCCCTGGCCAGGCACTTACTCTCTCATAGTATCAGCACTTACTGTGATCTGAACTGAGGTCTGCCTGGATCTAAATCCAGGATTGTTTTTAATGAGCTACTGAACACTGTTCACGTTTTAGAAAATCAGCAATTTCATCTGTGTAGGTTCACCAGTATAGATTGTAAGCCCTCTGTGGCAAGCAGTCCTGAATTGTTTTGAGACCCATCATCCCACCCACTCCAAAAGAATCTCTTGGTCTCCATTCTTCTGGGGATAAGCCTCTGAATTTGGCTAGATTCGTTCTTGGAAGAGAGAAACAGAAATAGAATCTGTTCCTGGGCAGTACTGGAAGACTTTTCAGCGTGCTAGGTCCTGCCAAATCTTGAGTGCCCTTGGCATGGCCTTTTGAGAACCCATTTCTTCATGATGAGGCATCAGAGCAAGTCTTTAGACAAGGAAAATGGTTCATAATTCCTACCAAAGTGTACAGGGCCAACCATCAATTATTTAGGGATAAATGTCCTCCTCTTGTAAAGGCCAATTCTCTGTCTTCTTCCTGAGATTTGCCTCTGTGTACTCCAATATTCTTTAGCATTTCCACTAGAAGGGACAGAGATGATACTCTTTATCACTTATTTTTTATATTGCAAAGTTCTTTAATTGTAGGCATTGAACTAAGAGAGGGTGAGTAGAGAGAGAAGACTTTTTAAGATGATTTTTAAAAAGCAAGACTTTATTCAGATCAGCTATGTATTATAAGATTTTTATTGTGGCTTAATTAGTCTCACACCATAGGGGCAATCTTAAATGTATTATTTGTAGGATTATAAATGATGTTTGAAAGACATACCTTTTGACCTAGCATTACCCCTATCAAGTCTATATCCTAAGGATATCAAGGAAGAAGCAAAAGTACCCATATATCCAAAAGCACTTATAATAGTTCTTTTTGTTGTGGCAAAGAATTGGAAATTGAGGGGATGTCTAACAGTTGGGGAATGGTTGAGCAAATTGTAGTAAATAATTGTGATGGAATGCTATTGTGCTACAAGAAGTGATGAAAGGGATAGTTTCAGAAAAACCTGGAAAAAGTCATGTGAACTGATGAAAAGTGAACAGAATCAGAAAAAGTTTACACAGTAGCAGCAATATTATAACAGTAATCAACTTTGAAAGATTTAGCTGTTCTAATCAATATGATTCAAGACAATTCTTTTTTAACTTGTAAAAACAATTTTTAATATTCATTTAAATGTTAAATTCCAAATTATTTCCCTCTTTTCTATCCTCCCACTGCTTCCTCCCTAAAATACTAAGCAATCTAATATAGATTTTACATGTGCAATTGTGTAAAACCTCTTTCCATATTAGTCATTTTGTAAGAAGATATTTCAAACCAAATAAAAGAAAAAAAGTGAAATATAGTATTTTTAAAAATTTAAGTTCATTTAATTAATTAATTAAGGATGTTTTTTCCATGGCTACATGATTCATCTTCTTTCTGTCCCCTCCTCCCACAACCCTCCTGTAGCCAATGAGCAATTCCACTGGGTTTTACATGTGTCATTGATCAAGACCTATTTCCATATTATTGATATTTGCACTAGCGTGATCATTTAGAGTCTACATCCTCAATCATATCCCCATCAAACCATGTGATCAAGCAGTTGTTTTTCTTCTGTTTTCTATTCCCACAGTTCTTTCTCTGGATGTGGATAATAACATTCTTTCTCATAAATTCCTCAGAATTGTCCTATGTCATTGCATTGCTGCTAGTAGGGAAGTCCATTATGTTTGATTGTACCACAGTGTATCAGTCTCTGTGTACAATGTTCTCCTGGTTCTGCTCCTTTCACTCTGTATCAATTCCTGGAGGTTGTTCTAGTTTGCATGGAATTCCTCCAGTTCATTATTCCTTTGAGCACAATAGTAATAATATTTTTAAGGTTATCATTATATATTAATTTTATTTTTTACAACATACCACAATTGTTTAGCCATTCCCCAATCGAAGGGCATCCTCTCATTTTCCAATTTTTTGCCACCATAAAGAGCGTGGTTATTTTTGTACAAGTCTTTTCCCCTATGATCTCTTTGGGTTACAAACCCAGCAGTGGTATGGCTGGATCAAAGGGCAGGCATTCTTTTAGCGCCCTTTGGGCATAGTTCCAAATTGCCTTCCAGAATGGTTGGATCAATTCACAACTCCACCAGCAGTGTATTAGTGTCCCAGTATTGTACAGCATGTTTTGTTCTGCATTCATACTCTTACCAGTTTTTTCTCTGAAAATAGATGATATTTTTCATCATGAGTCTCTGGTATTGTATTGTCATAAGACAATTCTAAAGAAATCATTATGAATAATACTCTCTACCTTCATAGAGAGAACTGATAAACCCTGATTGCAAATTGGAACATATTTTTTCACTTTGTTTTTATTGCTTTTGTTTGTAACAAGGCTAATATGGAAATATGGTTTTCATGACTTCTTGTAAAATGAGTATCGTGTTGCTTGCTTTCTCAAAGATGGGGGAGGGAGGGAGAGAATTTGTAACAGAAAATTTTAAAAAATGTAAAAAAGAATAAAGTGCATTTTCCAAATTTATGCAATGTAATTATAAAGTAATACCTGTGTAGTGTTAGGAAAAAAAAAAAAAGGGAAGGCTTTGTGATACAAGCAGTAAAAGGCCAGTCTTTGACTTAGGAAGCCCTGTGTTCCGGCCCTTCATCTTGACACATCAGAACGTGAGCTCTTTGAAAGGAGGATATTTTTTTAGACTTTTATTTGTTTCCGAAACATTAAACATAGTGCATAGCATGTAATAAGTACTTATTAATGCTTGTTGACTTAACATGGTCACCATGTGACTATTATAGAAAAACTACTACTTATGACTGTCAAGTTGCAGAGCAATTATAGTCGGCCTTGTGGACAGAGTTTCTGCTCCAGGACTTTTTTTTATTAAACCCTTACCTTCTGTTTTAGTATCACCACTGTGTATCGGTCCTAAGGTGGAAGAGCGGTAAGGGCTTGCCCAGGGTCATGCAGCTAGGAAATGATTGAGGCTAGATTTGAACCCAGGACCTCCCATCTTTCAATCCACTGAGCCACCCAGCTGCTCCCTGGGACTTTTATAAACTAATAAATTCACATGTGCATGCACACATACACTCCCTAAGCCTCAAAAATATGATTATTGATGCAGAATTAGCAAACAACTGCATTTTAGTATGTACTTTGGTAGGGGAAATGTAGTTAAATGTCAGGAAGTTTAAAAAAAATTTTTTTTTCAAACCCTTAGTTTCAGTCTTAGACTTGCTACTAAGTACTGGTTCCAAGGCAGAAAAATAATAAAGAGTGAGGTAATTGGAAATAAGTGACTTACCCAGGGTCACATAGCTAGGAAGTGTCTAAAGTCAGATTTGAGCCCAGGACCGTCTATAATTAGGCTTGGAATTCTATCCATTAAACCACCTAGCTGCCCCACTTTTAGGTAGTTAATTTTGCCTATGATGTACAGTTCTCTTAGGAATCCATTTTTCAATTTCTAGTAATGACTATAGACCCATTCTCAAAGTGCTTGATCATTTTTGCCAGTTCTCTTGTTGAGTCAATGTGGGAAAGTACAGTAGTCTTTTACAAGTTGATACTTCTGCCATTTAATTGAAAAGAAATGGCAATAAGAGAAGAAAAAGAAATTGAAGGAATAAGAATAGGCAGAGAGGTAAAAAAAACTATCCCCTTTTTTAGATGATATGATGGTATATATGGAAAACCCCAGAGATCCAATTAAAACATTAGTTGAAACTATCAATAATTTTAGCAAAGTAGTATATAAAATAAACCCACGCAAATATATTGTATCTACACACACACACACACACACACACACACACACACACACACACACACGGAGATGAATTAAAGATATAGGAGTGCCAAAACAAATCCAGAAACTACATGAATATAATTATAGATCTTTTTTTACAAAGTCAGATTTGAATAATTGGTGAAATATTAATTGATCATGTGTGGGCAGAGACAATATAATTAAAACGACAATCTACTGAAACTAATCTACTTATCCAGTGCCATCCCAACTAAGGTACCAAAAAATTATTTTATTGAACTAAAAAAATAATAAAATCATTTGGTAAAACAAAAACTCAAGAATATTAAAGGAATCAATGAAAAAAATGGAAAAGGAAGGAGATTTAGCAGGACCAGATTTTAAGCTACATTATAAAGCAGTAGTTATCAAAACTAAGTGGTACAGGCTAAGAAACAGAAAAGCAGGTCACTGGAACAGAACAGATATATAGCAGATGGTTGTAAAAGATTTTAATTTCCTTGAGGTTGACAAAAGTAAAGATCCAAGTTTTTGAGATAAGAATTCATTATTGGGTAAAAATTGTTGGAAAGCAGTCTGGCAAAAACTAGATATAGATCAATATCTTGCCCTAATCACCAAATATGGTCAAAATGGACACATGATCTAGGCATAAAGGAAGATATCATAAGCAAATTATAAAATGTGAAACATACTATGTGTTTATAAATTATAAATTATAAAATGTGAAACATGGATAGGAGAATAATTGTGAATAAATAAGAGATACAGAGTATTGTGATATGTAAAATGTGTAATTTTGAATACATTAAAACATTTTGTGCAAATAAAACAAATGTATCTAAGATCAGAAGGAAAGCAGTAAGTTGAGAAAAAATTTTAAGATAGTTTCTCAGTTAGAGGTCTCATTCTGAGCCATATCCCAATTGATAAATGATCAAATGGTATGAACAGAGTTTTTGGATGAAGAAATTAGTTATATATAACTATATGAAAAAATGCTCTCAATCATTACTGTTTAGAGAAATACAAATCAAAACAACTCTGAGATATCATTTCACACTTACCAAATTGGCTAAAATGAAAAAAAGGGCAACATGATAAATGTTGGAGGGACTTTGGAAAATGAGGACACTAGTACAGTGTTGATGGAATTATGAACTGATCCAACTGTTTTGGAGAATAATCTGTAATTATACCCAAAGAGTCATAAAACACTGTTTATCTTATGACCCAACAATACTACTATTAGGTTTATTTTCCAAGATGATCAGAGAAAAAGGAAAAGAACTTATTTTTCTTTTTAATTTTTTTTAAACCCTTACCTTCTATCTTGGAGTCAATACTGTGTATTGGCTCCAAGGCAGAAGAGTTGTAAGGGCTAGGCAATGGGGGTCAAGTGACTTGCCCAGGGTCACACAGCTGGGAAGTGTCTGAGGCCAGATTTGAACCTAGGACCTCCCATCTCTAGGCCTGGCTCTCAATCCACTGACCCACCCAGCTGCTTCAGAGAACTTGTATGTTATAAAATATTTATAGCAGTTATTTTTGTCATGGCAAAAAATTGGAAATTTTAGAAATGCCCATCAATTAGAAAATGACTAAAAAAGTTGTGGCACTGTAAGAAATGATGAACAGGTTAATTTTGGAAAATCATGGAAAGACCTACATGAAGTTATGAAGAGTGAAGTGAAGAGAACCAAGAGAACATTATAACAGTAACAAAAATATTGTTTGAAGAATGACTTGTGGGGGCAGCTAGGTGGCTCAGTGTATAGAGAGCCAGGTCTGGAGACAGGAAGTGGGGGGTTCAAATCTGGCCTCAGATACTTCTTAGCTGTGTGACCCTGGGCAAGTCACTTAAGCTCAGTTGCCTAGTCCTTACCACTCTTTTGCCTTGGAACCAATACTTACTCTTGGTTCTAAGACAGAAGGTTAAGAGTTTTTAAAGGAAAAGAAAAAAAAAATATGTCCACTCCAGAGAAAAAACCGATAAAGACAAATAAGCAGGATATAATTTTGTATATACATATATCTTTTTGTCAAATGAGGGCAGAGGAAGGAAGGTAGGAGTTACCAGAGTTTTACAAATAAATAAATAAATTTAAATAAAAAAAAAGAAATAAAGGAGAGGGTATTGGGATGGAAAAAAGCAATTGAGTATGGCTTAGTGGATAAAGTACTAAGTGTAGAGACAGGAAGACCCAAGTTCAAATCCAATCTCAGATACTTGCCAATTTTGTAATTTTAGGCAAATCATTACTTCTTGTTTTCCTTAGTTTCCTCAGCTGTGAAATGGAGAGTTGTTGTGAGAATCAAATGAAATATTTATTTTTCTAAAAAAGCAGTTAGCACAGTTCTTGATGCAAAGCAGGTTCCTAATAAATGCTTTTCCATGTTCTTCCCTACCCCATTTTTTTAGTGCCGTGTAAACAAACTCAAATGAAAATTTCTGCAGGCCACATATTGACTTAGTTTAAAAATGTAATATGATATAAATTTTCTTGTATTTTTATTTATTTGATTTATTATTTTCCAATTATATTTTAATTTGTCTTGGGCAATTCTTGGGAGTATCATAGGTCGAATGTAACCCATGAGTCTCTTTGTTTTAGTGCATCTTCTTGACAGTCAGTTATGGGCACCTGATCAGTATTCACAGGCAGGGCTTAAGAGTTGGTGTGTCCAGTGTATGGGGCAGCCTGGTTTTCTGGGCTGAGTGGAGTCATGTTTAAATTAAAGACTGAAGAGTAATTGAGGCAAAGTGCTCCAACATAGGGTGATAGAGGGAAAAGCGATGGCTACAAAGCTGTAACAAGAAGGAATGGTCAGCCATGGAGTGTAGACTGGCGAAGCAGTCTCCTAGTTAGGTCAGAAAAGCAAGAGGAAAGGACACTGGCCTACAGATGCTTCTGTCAATCCATTTAATAACGTTCCATAGAATCTCAGACTTGAAAGGGACCTTAAAGGTCATCTAGTCCAACTGTTCACCCAGTATAGGGATCCTTTCACCAGCCCCCCTGACAGGTGGCCATTTAGCCTCTCATTGAATTCTTTTAGCACTAGGTAGCTTGACTACTTATAGAGGCCATCTAAGGGTGTTTTTTTTTGTTTGTTTGTTTTGTTTTGTTTTAGTCTTTGGAAATGGTGGCAATTCTTTTCTCTCTGAGATTTGATCATTAACTTGATAGAGCGTATGAAGTCTTTTGCTTCTTGGAAGCAGGATGTGAAAATTGAAACTAGGGCTCCATTTAAAGCTTCGGAAACATTTAAAAACTGGAATCCCAACTCACTCCATCCCCATCTTACTCAGATTTCCTGGTGTCACTGATAGCTATATAGTGCTAGTGATGTGCATGCTTAGGGGCTTTGGAGAACATCTAATCCTAACCCTCATAGAGTGTCAGCATCAGAGAGTTAGAGGTAGACCTTGGAGGTCATCTCATTTCATCCCCTCATTTTACAAGGATGCTGAGGCTCAGGGAGGCGAGTTGCTCAGTGAACTGGCCAGTGTCCCACGTGCAGTTAGGAAGACCAGAATTAAAATCCGGCTTTTGACACTATCTGTGTGATCCTGGGCAAGTCACTTCATCCTGCTTGCCTCAATTTCCTCATCCATCAATGATCTGGAGAAGACAATGGCAAATGACTTCAGTATCTTTGGGAAGAAAACTCCAAGTGGGGTCAGGAAGAATCAGACGTGACGAGTCCACTAAACAAGGACAACAGCCTCTGACTCCAGAGCCTTTCCCCAATATTGCTCTGCCTCTCCTTTTACAGAGAAGCTTCAGAATAGCAGAAATTAGGTGCCCAGCGGTCGAATGGCTCCCTGTGGGAGTCAGGACCAGAACCCCAGGCACAGAACCAAAGGATTTCAAGGCTAGGGATTCAGATGTCATTTAATTTAACCCCTGACCCAAAACCTGAATTCTCCCTACTCTTTCCCAACAAGGAATCATCCAAACCTTTGCATTTCAGTTTTGAGGAAATTGAGGCAACTCATTCATTTCACTTTGGGGACAGCTTCAATTATTAGGAAAATTTCCTTTTATCCCTTTATGGCTTCTTTGGATTTGTCTTGGTTTTTTCTTTGGAGAAAAACAAATCAAATCCAACTTCACTAGGATGACCTCTTAGATATTTAAATATCGTGATGATGTCCCTCCAGACGTGACCTAACTTGTCAGTGTCCTTTGCAAAATGTGATCACCCAAGATACGAACGTGTTACTTATTCTACTTGTGATCTAATCAGGACAGAATATATGTCTGTTTCATTATGGATGTTATATTTCTGTTAACATCATCTAAAATTAAATTAGCTTTTTTTATCTGCTACATCACACTTTAGTTGTTCTGTCTTTTCAGTTGTATCTGATTCTCTATGATCCCATTTGGAGCTTGTTTGGCAAAGATGCTGGAGTGGTTTGCCGTTTCCTTCTCCAGGTCATTTTTAAAAAAAACCTTACCTTCTGTTTTAGAATCTGTACTGTTGGATTCAAGGCAGAAGAGTGGTAAGGGCTAGGCAATAAGGGTTAAGTGACTTGCCCGGGGTCACCCAGCTAGAAACTGTCTGGGGCCATATTTTGAACCCAGGACCCCCTATCTCTGGGTCTGGATCTCAATCCACTGGACCACCTTAGCTGCCCCATCCAGGTCATTTTATAGGTGAGGAAACTGAGGCAAATAGGGTTAAATGTCTTGCCTGAGTTCACACAGCTAAAAAGTATCTTAGGCTGGATTTGAACTCAGGTCTTCCTGATTCCAGGGCTGGCCCTCTACCCACTGCACTGCCCTACTTCACACTACTAGGTTTTCATCACATGATCTTCCAACAAATCCAATTACTCCCATTTTGAACTTGTATATTTAATTGTTTTAAACCAAGTAGGCATTTATATTTTACAAAATTTTATTTTATTCGACCTGGCTCATTGTATTCCATGTCACCTTCACATTTGATAAGATTGCCATCTCTCCTCATCTGTACTTGTTACTGCTTTAATAGAACCAGTCCATAGCCATGGTCCTTTGATATTCCACTTGAGTCTTCATTCAGGTTGACATTGATCCATTAATCAAAAGTCTTTTGAGTCTTATTGTTCTGAGCCCACCCAAATGTACTATTGTCTAGCCTGCATCTCTTCATCTTACTCACAAAGATATTCTCAGAGACTTTGTCAAATGCCTGGGTGAAATCCAATTATACCTTTTTGTCTGTAGCATTTCCCTGATCAATCAGGCTGATAATGCAGCCAAAAAGGGAAAGCCCATCTGGAGACTTCTCCAAACTCTTGACTTTCCACCCAGTGCTTTTCTTACTCTGTTATCTTTTAATATATTTGTTTTTATTTTTTGCCTTTTATCTGAATTTTTTCAGGTTCTGGGTGTGTGGCTCTATCTAGTTTTAAAAGTCCAGCTTTACAGAGCTTAAATTTAGAGTTGATGTATGTGTGTTTTTAAAGAAAAAAAAGTTTACCAAATCATTAATATAGATGTTTCCATGAATTTTTAAACAAATCAATGAGCAGCCCTTTTATTTTGCCTGCATTAAAGCATTCCTCTGCAGGGGTTAGGAAGTAGACTGGGAGTAGTGGAGCCAGGAAAGGGGAATGAGACAAGTGACACAGAGAGCCCCTTCCCTATGCTGGTGTGTTTGGGACCTGAATATTACAAATCAGAACATACATATCCACATTTAACAGTTTTTACAAATTTTGTACTATTGAGATTGTCTGAAACATAAAAGTGAGAGAGCCTAGAAAATTAAAATGCGTGCATTCCTATTCCTTCCACCCATTTGTTGTCCTGTTAAAAAAATCCCTGGGGGCTACTTTACAGTCTTAGTTTTAAAATGTAATGTTATCTATGTGTCATTGTAATTCTAGTTTACTTTTTTGTTAACTACTTCCTATAACTCTTGCATTTTAATCTGTTTTTGGCTGCCCTTGGGAGTTTTGTCAGCATGTTTGACACCCCCTTGCCTAGTTTAACTTAGTCTTGAACAAGAACTACAATATCCCTAAAAGTAGGATTCTTCTTTTGCTTGTAGACTACAGGGGTTGGTGGTGGTGGTGGTGTTACTGGTGGAAATCCAGTGTCCTCTTTTTGGACAGCTCTCATAAGGAAGTTCAGTTCCTGCATTGGCTGCTTCTAGTTTTCCCATCTAGGACCCAACATCACTAGTCCAATCCCTCTTCCTAATGACAGTCCATCAGATATTTGATGTCTCTGGGGCAGCTGGAGAGCAAGATCTGAAGTCAGGAGCACCAGAATTCAAATTTGAGTTCAGACACTTCCTAGCTTTGTGATAGGGCTAGCTAGTGCCAAGCCCTTAGGGCTTCCTGCCTTGGAACCTATGCTTAGTATAGGTAAGGGTTTAAAAAAAAAAAAAAAAAGCCCTTTCCCTAAGTCTTTCTTCTTAGAGGGAGACTTTCCCACTTCCTTCAGTCTGTCCTTGTGTGACATGATTACAGTTACATAGGTCATGATGTCCTGGGGAGAACCCCCTAAGGCTGCTTATGACCAAAGTAGCTTTTTTTTTGTCTGCAGTATTCGGTTTTTGCATTGGATTTTTACTGTTCATTAAAATTTCTTTATCATTTTCAGATCAGTGGCTTTTTGTCAAACTTTTCCCATTCTGTCCTGGCGAAGTTGTTTTTTTAAACCTTTACCTTCTGTCTTAGAGTTAATACTAAGTATCAGTTCCCAAGACAGAAGAATATTAAGAGCTAGGCAGTTGGGGTTAAGTGACTTTCCCAGGGTCACACAACTAAGGAAGTATCTGAGACTAGATTTGAACCTAAGACCTTTAGGCTTGACTCTTTACCCACTGAGCTCCCTAGCTGTCCCAAAGCTATTAAAAAAAAAAAACAAACACCCAAGTTTAAGGCTTTATATTTATATCTCTTAACATTCTAGCTTGTTGAGATCTTTCTGTTAAGGTTCATCATCTAATATGTTAGGTCTCGCTCCCAGTTTGGCAGTCTAAGTCTGATACTACCTTCCAGAGGCTAGAATTTCATAGGAGAGAGAAGGCATGGCCACAAGTAACTGTGATATTGGGAAGCATGTCATAAATATCATAAGAAAGGTCTACATCATGTTTTTTGTGAGTTCAGCAGTTGACAAGATTCCTTCTAGATAAGAGGATTCAGAAAGGTTTCATGAAAAGAAGTGGCATTTAAGCCAGTCTTGAAGGAGGTAGGAATTTGATAGGTAAAGATGAAAAGGGAAGGGCTGCTCTGGGAAGGGGATGGTCTAAGCAAAGGTACCCAAACAGGAAAGTGCAGAGTTAGGAGTCCGACAGGTCTTCTAGCTTGACTGGAGCACAGCCCACTTGTAGGGAGGTATTGGACTGTAAGGCTGATTGGTACTCCAGACTGCTGTTTACTTTCTGTGACCCTGGGAAAACCTCTTCTGAGCCTCAATTCCTAATTTGTAAAGTGAAGGAATTGGACAAGGGGATCTTTAGCTAACGCCCTTTCTAGCTCTTCATCAGTGATCCTATGAATTATGTACACTCATGGATATAGGTGTAATTAAAGTGTTTTTTGTTTTTGTTTTCATCAGCCCCACTTATGATGGTGAAGAATGTGGTTATGAGGACAGATGGAAGGGATTCACTAGTAAAATTAATGCTAATTTTTTTAATTTTCATTTAAAGTTGTTGTTCAATTGTGTCTAGCTCTTTATGACCCCATTTGGGGTTTTCTTGGCAAAGATAGATACTAGAGTGATTTGCCATTTCCCTCTCCAGCTCATTTTACAGATGAGGAAACTAAGGCACACAGGATGAAGTGACTTGTCCAGGGTCAGCACAGCTAATAAGTTCCTGAGACCAGATTTGAACTCAGGAAGATGAGTCTTCCTGACCTCACATTCAGGACTCTATCCACTTTACCACCTTGCTGCCCCAAATCCATTTAAAGTTTTGAGACGTTATTAATTAGTTTTTTTTTTCTTTTTTTGGCATTGGTTTAGTAAAGTCATCCTGAAGAACCAAGGGAGAGTCCATGAATTCATTTTTAAAAATGTTTTGATAGCTATCACAATATATTTATTTTTCTTTGCAATCTTATGCTTTTATGCCTTTAAAAGTATTATTCTCAAAAGGTGTTCATAGGTTTCACCAGATTGATGCAAAAAAGGGTAAGAACCTCTGGCTTCAGGAGTAATTTATTAGCTAAAATTTTAAGCAAGTGCCTGAAAATGAGGAGAGGACCTAGAATCTGGTGATCTCCCTTGTCCACAGCCAGACTCAAGAGGAGGGAGAAGCAAGTGACTCAGTACTGTGTTACTGCGCCATGTTTGGTGGTGATGGTGGTGATGGGTGTGTTAGGAAAAGAATGCATTTTCCTGGATTTAGTTCAGTGTAGCTAATTGCTGCATACATGCTTAATCTGTAGAATGTTTTGGAAAGGGTTGTGGGAGTTGGTGAGAAGAAGAATCTTACCATTTTCTTCACTGGAAATTGGAAAGGTTATTCTACAGTCAATAAACAAGAGACATTAAAAGTCCAACTACCAAGAAAGTCAGGAATGTGGAGATGCATGGTAGGAGTCCACCATTACTGCTTCTTTACTGCCCATTATATTAGCTCATCTGGCAAAGATTCATCCCAAGGGATCTATACAAAAGTCAGGGGTTATTATTATTAATGAGATCATAGACTCTTCTAGCTAGAAAGGACCTGAGAGGCCATCTGAGCCAACCCCTTCACCTTACAGGTGAGGAAACCAAGACCTAGCTTTGCTTTGTGGGTAAGTCCCATAGTTAATAAATAGCAAACCCAAGACCTAAAATCCAGAGAGTATTTTTCTCTACTATACTGAGCTGTATTGTAGAAGTGTGTTTCTGGAGTAGAGTAAATTCTTCATTTAGGTTTAATGGTTTTTATTGTTTTTTCATTCAGAAACCATTGGCCTAGAAGCTTTTTAAGATAGAGACCTTTTGTTTTCTGCCTTTCATTGTTTGCCTAGCTCTTAGTTACAGTGCTTGGAGTCTTGCATGGTAGGTGTTTAATAAATGGTGGTTGACTTTCTTTTTCTTTTTCTTTTACTTTTTTTTAATTTTATTTTTTAGAAAAAAAATTTTTCCATGGTTACATGATTCATGTTCTTACTCTTTCCTCTCCCCCCAGCCAACGTGCACTTCCATTGGTTTCTTCATGTGTCATCGATTAAGATGGTTGACTTCTTTCCTTCTTTCTTTCCTTCCTCCCTCCTTTCCTCTCTCCCTCCCTCCTTTCCTGCCTTCCTTCCTCCCTCCCTCACCCTTTCTTCTTTTCTTTCTTTCTTCCCTTATTCTGTCTTTGACTTGATGCTAAGTATTGATTCCAAGACAAAAGAGTGGTAAGGGTTAGGGAATGGGGGTTAAGTGACTTGCCCAGGGTCACATAGTTAGGAAGTGTCTGAGGCCAGATTTCAAACGGGGACTTCTTGTTTCCAGGCCTGACTTTCTATCCACTGAGCCACCAGCTGCTCCTCGAATGACTTTCATTAGCCAAGAGCCCCACTTTGCCCTTTGTGATGTAGTCCAATTTGGCTGGCTAGGTGAGCATAAGCCTTGAGTCTATTTGACTTGGTCATGTTTCTTTTATAATGATGATTCTTCTTATAGTCTATGGTTGTTTCAGTGGTAGGACACCACCTTCACTCCCTTCCAGCCCCCCCACTATGAAGTATGTGAGTCAGAGAAGACCTGGGTCCAGCAGCATGCCTGCCACTAATTTGCTGTGAGAGTTCTTCCAGCTAGAAGATTCTAGAAGATTCTGGGAATCCAAGGTGCTACTGTGTGTGTGCCTATTTAGGGACTGGAAAAGGCAATAGGTTTGTGGTAGATCTTCAGAAAACCTGCCTAATGGCACATTTACTGAGCCTGGGATTTAGTGATCCTCAGGCTACCTGAGGGGGAACATTATTGGATTCTTTTTCCCCCAGCAAAAAGATTTTAAAATGTTTTAGGTCCCAAGTGATGAGAGACAGCTTTTATAGTCAGCATCTAAGTGTGAGATATCCATGAAGGACTGAGGAGAAAAGATGGATCAAAAATCAGGGGGTGGAGGGAGAGGAACAACTTTGTATAAAATCCTGAATTGATTCTGGAAATCAATGGTTAAATTGTCCCAGGTGCTTTGACTGATCGGAAGAGTTAATGTTGACCAGAGAGCAGATGAACAGCCAGGAAGTAATGCACCGTGATAATGTAATACAATATTTTAATGAATGAGCCGAAGGGTAGCATCTCCCATTGTGGTACAGCCACGAGGCACTCTGGCTCACGGGGGGTCAGTGGTGCAATGTCCAGGCCGGTCACATGGCTTCAAAATTGGAAAGGATAATTAGAGACTTACAGTTTTCTGTTTTCCCATGGGTTCCTTTGTGTCTGGCTGCTTCCCTCCTGCCGACCTGTCAGCTGATGACCATGACTCCATTCAGTAAGTTCTGACCCACGGGGCACAGATGTTTTTTACTGTGACTGCTGACAAAATTGCTAATGGCTGTTGTTAAGATGTGGATTATAAAAGCTAGGAAAGAGGGACAGTACCTATAGTGAGAGAGTAGCCTCTGTAACAGAAGCTTGCCTTTTGGTTTTCTATAAGGAAAGTCTGATCCCCTTTGGAGAGAGTGTGTGTATATGTATAAACCTCTTTTTAGCTTGGCAGGTTACTGCATCTTTGAGCTCTTGGCTTTCCTTTCTGATAGTGTAGAGAATGGAGGAGTCCGGCAAAAGAGATGAATTTTATCTAGGTGTAACCGATCCTCTTAGGGGAAAGCGTTTAAGTATTTAGTCTACTCTAAATTTGATCTTTTGTGTGTTTTTTTTAAACCTTCCAAATACTGGGTACTGGAGGTTAGAATAACCCCTTTCTGTCCATCAGACTCTAGCCCAGGCTCTGTCTTTGCTCTCTTTCTGGCTTTGTCTTTCTAATAGGAATCCTATAAATGACAAATTGACAAAATAAGTGGTCAAAAGTTTCATTGGTCAAGATGGTGATAAAAATTAAACACATTCACTGTGATTCTTTTTTTAAAACTGACTTTATTTCTTTTCTGTGAGGTTGTTCGAATCCATGCTGTTAAGTGTTGTTAGACTGTGTGGACCTTACATTTTCTTTGGAATCAGAAAGTGAAATGGGTACTTTTGTGCGTGATGTATCAGAAACATAGTTATTGCTGAGTACTCCTACCTGCTCTCTCATTCGATGGTCCCCCCTGCCCTCTTTGCTGATCACTAGCTCATAGAATCTCTGGGGTTCATTTTCATGGGGTTCTTTCCTTCTAGGGATGTTGGGGTGGACATTTCCCAGAATTTCCCTCGATTCAATCGTGGCAGAATTTTTGGGCTTGTTTGTACAACAGAGTTCTTGGAACTGGTCTTCCTAGTTCCAGCTTCTCCTCTAGTGCATCCTTCCTGCTGCCTTCACGTTAGGTGATTCCTTCAGTGTGGGTGTCATCTCCACCTACACCATCCTAAACCCTGGGTCACTTGGAAGAGGGTCCCAGAGAGCCACTGTGGCTGAAAAATCCTGGCATCATGAGCCTTTGGGAAATGTTCTAGAATCTCCAGTCTTTAGTTCATTGTATCTATTTCTGTCCTTGTCTTTCTTTGTGTCTGTCTGTCTTTCCCCCTCCTCCCCATATGCTTTCTTCCTCTCCTCATTTTCTTCCTCTCATCCTCTTCTCATCTCTTTCCCTTTCCTCCCCATATCTTTCTCCTCTTATATCATTTAAAATTCATAACTGGAAGGGATCTGAGAAGTGATATGGGTGAAGAAATTGAGGCACAGAGCTCCTTGACAGAAAGGACTGTTCTCATTTTTTCTTTGTACTTTGTATCCCCAGTGCTTAGTCAGTAATGGGAACGTAATAAATGCATGTTGGCTGATGATTGGCTGATGTCTTTTTTTTTAAAAGACCCTGACCTTTTGTCTTAGT
This sequence comes from Gracilinanus agilis, assembly GCF_016433145.1. Classification (NCBI taxonomy): domain Eukaryota; kingdom Metazoa; phylum Chordata; class Mammalia; order Didelphimorphia; family Didelphidae; genus Gracilinanus; species Gracilinanus agilis. The sequence continues at coordinate 163,736,862 of NC_058131.1, read as the reverse complement.
ATCAACTTTTAGACAGAAAAGTATTAAGGTATAGGAAGTCAGGATTAAGTGACTTGCTCAGGGTCACACAGCTAGAAGTATCAGAGGCCATATTTGAATCCAGGTCCTCCTGACTCCAGGACTAGTACTCTATCCACTGTGCTACCCCGCCATGATGTCTTGTGTGAAATTATGATGATAGTACCAGAGTCAGAATTTGACCTTGGATCCTGTGACTGCAAATTCAGTCCTGTGGTTTCATCAATGATGACAATTAGTTTCTCCACCAGTGTGGATGGGCACATTCTTCTGCAACATTCATCTTAAAGAGTTGCCTGTTACACAGAGGTAAAATGCCTTGATCTATGGTCATCGACTAGTATATGCTGGAGCTGGTACTTGAATAGAGGTCATGCTGACTCCAAGGCCAGTTTTCTGTTCATTATACCCAGCTATTAATCAATCTGAATGTCTTTCCATATTCATATTAATATAAAAATAGGGCAGCCCTATTGTGTGTATGTATATTTTGGACACATGTCTTCTTATATATATCTATGTGTAAGTACACATATGTGTAAATGGAGGCAACTAAGTGGTTCAGTGGTTAGACCACTGGACTCCGAAATCAGGAAGACCCTAGTTCAAATCCAGCCATAGACATAACTAATTGAGGAGTCATTAAAACTCTTTTGCAAGTCATTTAACTTCTGCTTCCATTGGAGAAGGAAATGGCAAATCTTCAGTATATTTTCCAAGAAAACCCCCTGAAGGATAATGATGAGTAGGACACAATTAAATAGCTGAATAGCAACAGGTGTACATTAATTAGTTTAGCAAAGCCATACTAAGCCAAAGGTTTTTAATTTAGGGTTTTATTCTCTCTGTCTCTTTCTCTCTCTGTCTCTGTTTCTCTCTGTCTGTCTGTCTCTGTCTGTCTCTGTCTGTCTCTGTCTCTGTCTCTCTCTCTCTCTGTCTCTCTCTCTCTCTCTCTCTGTCTCTCTCTCTCTCTCTCTCTCTCTCTCTCTCTCTCTCTCTCTCTCTCTCTCTCACATTATTTAGCCTAACCCTGTCATTTTACAGATGAGGAAACTAAGATCCGGAGACTATATACACCTCTGTACATCTGTAACTGTCTTATCCTTGAATCCATTTCAATGCGCCTGAATCCACTGGAGTTTATGTTCCATTGACAGGGTCACCCTGGAACCATATTGTATGAGAGGAAGAGAACTGTCTTTTTTTCCTAAAAATATACAGCTTTCCTTGTGACACACCTACATAAAAATGTTCATCGTCTCCAGTTAGGAGTAGTTCGGCTATGAGGTAATAATAAAAGTAGGAAGATTGAAAAAGAAGAAGAAGAAAAGAAACTGATCTTTGGGAAGACATAAACGGAAGAATTGCCTGGAGTTTTAGGCTGATTGCCTCTCTATGGGCAAAGAGAGAGAAAAGAAAGTGCTTCAGAGGCTTAGTAAATGGGAGTATGAACGGTTGTCCGAAGCAGAGATGTCAGCATGGGGAGTTGCTCTTGCGGGGGCTACTTCTAAATTTGTTTGGGGTCATGCCGAGTGTGTGGAGATGGTGAGGCAGTCAGGTGCCCATCGGCAGATGGAAATGTGGAGTTGGAACTCGATGGAGTTGTCAGGCCTGGAAATGGAGATTTATCATTCAACCAGTTGAAGTTGACTTGACCATTGAAGCTCTGCAAGTGGATGAAGAAAGAGAGCAGATGGAGTAGTAGCCAGAGATCTCAACCTTAAGAGAAAAGCCCATTTACCTTCGATAGCTAGCAGCTTACTTATATTCTGTTGTCTCTCTTTTTTGATGATATCCCATAAAAGGCACTTTACAGAATGGCATTGGCTCTTGCCAGTTATCTGGCCGCAGCTGGATGACTTCTTCCCTTTGAGCCTCATCAGTTTCCTCTTTTGTAAGATGGAGATAAAATGACTCGTGTTACCTAGCTCTGAGTTGTTTGGAGAAAGGATTTTTGAGGCTACAAAGAGCTAGAGGAATGAGATTTATTATTTCCTTTAGTACAAAGCATGCCCTCCATCCAGATGAGGTGTTTTTTTGTTTCATTTTTTTTTTTTTTGTTTTTTTGCCACCAGATTTTCCACACTTAATTCAAATCTAACATGTTTGTGTTCGTTTCAGGAAACCTGGATGTTTTTCAAGATTACTGAGGTTTGCTCCTGCTCTCTTGGTAGCTGATTCTGGGCTTTGCCTTGTGGGTTCCATTTCCAAAGTTTGTGGATATTTTTGCCAACATTTCCACAGTGGATGGTGGCTTTAGAAAATTAATCCTTTGTTTGTAGAAGGTCGTGTCTGTTTGAAACACTTCTTAAGAGGTTTGGGTCGTGCGGCTCTGAAGAAGCTTGGGTAATTGCTCTTGCTCTCTGGTGCAGTTATCGATTGGAGTTTACTTTGGTGAGTCTTAGAAAGGATTGCCCTATGGGAACTCTTAAATTGGTGAGCTTGTTTCATGGACAGCCTGTGGCAGGAGAATCATAGTTTAACTTTTTAAAATGTTATGGCTGATTTTCCTACTTAACTTGAGCAGAGATGCAGCAATGCCATTTAATAGTCCTTATTTTGGTTGCTATTGTCCTGTGTATGTAGTCCCAATTAAAGTTCTATTTTCCTTCCTAATCATGATGTGAGGGTGAATCAGTGGAGTATATTAGCTCTGGCAGTTCCTACCACGCTTGCAAAGGTTTTGAATACTTATCAATGACTGTTAATCAAAGACCAACCTAGCTGAATTCAGAAAGACTCCTCACCAGAGGGGCTGAGTGACAGGTGATTTAAAAAAATTATTGTGTTTTGTTTTAGTCATAGCTATTTATAAAGTGGTTAGGTAGATGGCTCAATGGATAGAGTGCTGGGACTAGAATCTGAAAGACCTGAGTTCAAATCTAGATTCAGACACTTATTAGCTGTGTGACCATGGGTATGTCACTTAGTACTGTTTGCCTCAGTTTCCTCATCTGTCAAATGAGCTGGAGAAGGAAATGACAAACCATTCCGGTATCTTTGCCAAGAAAACTCCAAATGAGGTCATGGAAGATTTGGACACAACTGAACAACAATATATATGAAGACCATTTTCTAAGACACGGAGGGTCTGTAGAAGGTGCATGACAGCAGAGAGAGCTCATATCCTAGAAATATTAAAATTTGGGGGTGTTACTATATTTATGTATGTTTTTAAGGAAGTAAAACTTTTTCATATCGGCTGAGATCACATCACCAAATTTGCAGCATCAGGAGACAATTGTAATTCAGAGACTGTCAAAAGTCATTTACTGAAAGTGGTAAATTTGTTTTATGGAGTGTGATTTCGAAAGGTGTATGACCTTGCCTGAACCTGAAATAGGCTCAGAGTGTTTTAACCAGAAGGAATCTTAGAGCTCATTCAGTCTAGCCAACTTCTTTTATCCCTAAAGGAACTGAGGCCCATGGAGGTTACTTACCCTTTGTTACCTGCCCATTGTCACTTAGATATTAAGTAGCCAACAAGGGCAGGATTTGGATCCAGGTCCTTTGGCCCCAAATTCATCATTCCCTTCTGCTATGCCCTCTTAAAGTGGGCACATCTCTAGTTTTAAACTTGTCTTTTCTTTCTGATATTCCCCTCTGTGAGTTACGTGTAACAACTTAAAATACAGAAAGTCTTTTGGATGGGCTAAGGATCCTACTTGAGTCATTATGCTCTGCTCTTAAGACAGACACTTGTCTCTTGTGAGGGAGATTTATTTTGGCTTTTTTCATAATTGCTAATGGGAATTCAATTCAAGCATTTCTTTGAGTGCCTGCCCTGTACAGAACGCTTCTAAGGGTACAGAATTTAAAGTTAGTAGGAATGTTGTAGATCCTCATTTTGCAGTGAGGAAGCTGAGGACCAGAGAGGTATATGACTTGCTCAGAATAATAATAGATAATATAGTGCTTTAAGATTTACACTACATCTATTACTCATTTGATCCTCTCAAAATAACTGTTTTGAGGTATTTGCTCTTATTATCCACACTTTACAGATTAGGAAACTGAGATTCAGGGTCAGATAGCTATTAAGTGTCTGAAGCTGGATTTTCTAGTATTCTGTCCACTAAACTGCCTCACACAAGTCAGGGCTGTCATTCAAATCCAGTGCCTTTCCCACTGTGCCATTCTCTGCCTTAATGATAATATTTAATTCTCAGCTGTACCCTAGCCATTGCCAGATAAACACTGACTTCCTATTTCGTAATCCCGATGGACTGTTTTAGACAGTTAACTCTTTGCTCGCACCTATGCAGGGATGGGTGGTGAATGTAGTGTTTGGGCATTTCCTAGGCATAAATATTCCCATGACATGGCCTTTCTGAGCCAGGACCTGCTGGTTTTAGAACCTGCCATCCCCTCCATCCTCACCTGTCTGGGATTTAAACAGTCTTCCTTGAAAAGATCACCTAAGGCCCAGGAATGTCTTTCATTTCCCTCTCAGCATCTTCTGTTCTTCCTTCTTGGTGTGTCTTCCCCCTCTTGTCTTTTGTCTTGGCTTGAGTGAACTTGTTCATGGGTGGGTTTGACGAACAGACTCTGGATGTTGACCAAAGGCTTTGGCCGTAGCAAGCTGGGAAATGCGACGGTTCCCAGAAATAGAATTTAACGATAGACTGAATATAGAGAGTTCTGGTCTGGGTTGTTGGTGACCTAATGGCACGGCCAGCTGTGATTGGAGGAAACTAGGTGGAGTAGATGGGTGATGAGGTGGATGCCTTAGCGACAGGACGCCGGGATGTAAGGGCGGATTGGACTCGCTTCATTCATAGGTAAATTTTGTGTCCTGTCCTTATATAAATGGAAGCAACTTTCTCTGAGTCATGGTATATATATATATAATGTCTGTCAATATGTGTGTCTATGTATATATTCTATATATGCACACATATACAGACATACACACTGTAGATACTCTGTGCATATGTGTGTGAAATACTCATTAATGTATACATTCCCACTCTATCCACATATCATGACATGCCTCTGTGTGGGCATATAAATGTGTGCCTATGTGTGTGTTCCTGTGTATATATACCCTTACTGTCTCTTTGTATGCATGAATATATAAAGATGTATGCAGTGGGTGTGGAGGATTTGGAAACCCCCTCAAGGACACCCCATTGTCTAGGAGAAGATTATAGATCCAAGACTAATTAGGAGCAGGGTATTGAGTGGCAAGTATCAAAGGAGGCAGAGAAATAAAAGAGATGACCCTGAAGATGTGGGTCCACATCGGGCTGGGCAAGGTCAAGGAGAGAGCTGTCCATGAAGGAACGCCTGTGAAGAAGCCACTGTTCATCGAGAAAAGGGACACGATGATACAATTGGGAGAAATGAGAAGGTGACAGAGTAGCTGCTGATCCTTCCACTCTTCTTCCCCCTCAACTTCTACCAATATCTTCAGGTTTGAAATACAAGTATCCCCTGTTATGGGCTTATACTTTTTAAGTCTTTATCAGTTATCACCTTAGCAAGCTTGAATTAAAAGTGAACTGAATGTAATATTATTATCATTAATTTTAATAATAGCATTTATAGGAGCTTTAAGTTTTGCAAAGCTCATTATCTTATTTGATTGATCCTCACATCAACCCTTTGTGGTAGGTGCTATTTATTATCCCCATTTTACACAGGAAGAAATTGAGGCAGGAGACTTTAAGTGACTTACCCATGGTCACAGAGCTAATCAGTGACTGAGGCTCAAGTTTTCTTGACACCAAGTCTAGTGCTGCACCACTAAGAAAGTCTAAATTCCTAGTGGAATTGAGCAGAGAACTAGAAGGAGGATAAGGGTATTGCTAGGTGTGGAGGGGGCTCCAAAAGACGATCCCATGTCTGTTTTATTGTGTTGCCCTGTCTCTGCCCCTAATAATCCTCTCCCTGGCAACTTTGGCATAGATACCCTAGGTTTTGAATGCCAGTTATAGAAATAGAGCCTTAAATATGGATATTGGTTACAGCTGTATGACTAGAAAAGGTGGGGATTTAGATCTAGTGGGCTGCCAGGTCTTGGGCAAGTGGAAGATCATTTGTTGGAGATGTAACTGGGATTCCTGTTTTATATTATTGGTTAGACTAAATACCCTTTCTAATTCTAAGGTGTTTATATATGTATATATATATATACATATATACATATGTGTATATATAGATATAGATATAGATATAGATATAGATATAGATATATTTGCCTTCTCAGCATTTGGCTTCCTTGATCCAATCTTTTTCTAGTTACTCCTATATAGTTTCTTCTTTAGGATTTTTAACAACACCCAATTCCCACTAGGTACAGTTTTATCCCTTGATGCTCTTCTCTCTATATACTGTGATTTTGGTTGATCAGTGCTTGACTTTTATCCTTGATTTCTTCTTTAATAGCATCTGGTGGTCAAAGGGATTGGGATTGAGCTGCCTTTAGGAATGTCCAATAAAGGACAGTCCCCCAAATCCCCTCCCCTCAAAAAGGCACTTGGTCCTGAGTTCCCTTGAAAGGGAAACATTCAGTTTCTGTTTTTCTAATTACATAAACAATGCATTTACTTAGAACCTGAGCAGAAAAATTCTGGGCATTGGGGCAAATTGAATTGGGGATTGAGGAGGGGTATCCTAAGATATGATTATACTTATTCAAAGTTGAGTTAGTTTGGAGACACAACACAGATCATGAAAGTTGGGGAGACTTAAAACCTGGAGTCTAGAGTGTTCTAAGGGGAAAAGGTTAGGGGGGAAAAGAAGGCTGAATTAGATACTAAATATGTTGGGAGAGAGTTGACCCAGAGGTCTATAGATAAAGAAACAGGGATCTGGACAGGAGCCAGATATGAAGGATTAGCGCTTTAAAATAGGCGCCAGCCAAACTTTCCATATTTATTACACATTAATCCCCTTCGCATACTCTGCAGTCCATTCAAACTGGCCTACTTGCTATTCTTCACATAAGAAACTTTATCTTCTGTCTCCCTTACACCGGCTGTCTGTCCCCTATGTCTGGAATGCATTCCCTCCTTATTTCTGACTTAGAATTCCTCCTTTTTTTCAGACCCAAGCTTAATCACCACCTAGTGATTTCCAAATTCCCCCATCCCCAGAAGATAGTGCCTTCCCCCATAAAAATCTCTTTAATGTGCATATGTTTTGTATTTATTTATGTAAATAATGTGTACATTTTTTGTGTACTTGTTCTCTGGTCCCCCCCCCAAAAAAAAAAAGGGATGCACCTGTTGTTTTCCTAATAGAAGAATTTAAGTTGCCCTCTTTGAAGACAGGGATTGCATTGTTTTTTGTCTTTGTATCCAAAGGGCCTTAGAGTGATTGATGGATTGTGGTGATGTAGGAGAGGTGGATGATGAAGTGATATTGGGAAGCAGAGATTGTGTTAACTTTGTCTCTGGTGCTGTCTGCTAAGAGGGCATATGGGAGAAGGAACCTTAGAGAAGGTGCCAAGATATGTGTGTTCAGGGGAAAAACAGGCCAACCCCAAAGTAGGAACCAGTAACTAAAGAAGATGGAAGGAATGTTAGAGAAAACAATAGAGGAGCATTTAACAATAGAATTAATTATTGTGGGACACTGGCCTGGGAAACCACCCTAGGCCACCTCACCTGCTGATGCTGCATTTCTCCCAACCTACTTCAGGTGGTGCTTCAGGACAGTCACCCTAGTGCAGGGGTTGGCAACCTTTTTGGCTGTGAGAGCCATAAACACTGCATTTTTAAAAATGTAATTTCGTGAGAGCCATACAGTGCTCACAGTGCCTCTCCTGTAACAGCGCCTGAAAAAAAATTGACTTTATGGCTCCTGCAGAAAGAGCCATATCTGGCTAGTGGGAAGGCAACCTCTTGGACCTCCTCACTTAGAATTTCTAGGAGAGGCTATAGGATACAATGGAAACAAACCTCAACTTGGAATGAAATGATCTGAATTTAAATCCCACTTGTGTGATTTTATGTCAACCATTTCACTTTTCTGGCTCCTCCTCATCTTTAAAAAGTATATGATTTGGGGAAACTCCTGGTGTCAAGATTTTTTACAAGGATCTACTTTTTGTTGTTTGGTTGTTTTCAGTTATGATTGGCTCTTTGTGACCTCCTTTGAGATTTTTCTTGGCAAAAATACTGGAGTGGTTTTGCTGTTTCATTCTCTATCCCATTTTATGGATAAAGAAATGGTGGTCAAAGGGTAAAATGATTTGCCCAGGGTCACACAGCAAATAAGTATCTGAGGTTAGATTTGAACCAGTCTTCCTAACTCCAGTCTGGGCACTCTGTCTCCTATATCACTTAGATGCCCAAACAAATACACAGAAAATCTATAACTTAAAATTTTAGAGAGCTGTCTTGGGGCACCTCAAGTGCCCAAGATCTCACAACACAGGAGTTGTAACCAGAGACAAAATTTGAAACCAGATTGGTCTTCTATCCACTTTAGCAAAAGAAAATGAGAGCTGGTGCATAATTATAATTATAGAACCATTACTATCCACACACAAGTTCATTCTTTGGAACAGGTGTGGGCTTTGGAGCAGCTGCTGGCATCCTAGGGGGGTTGATAGCTGTTTTCTACAGCAGCTTTAACAGCCTTCCAGATTATGAACAGGTGCTTGCTGTGTACTGATAGATAAGCCATTATGTAGCTGACTTAATAATAACAAGAATGATTTCCTTTTAATCCTTAGGGGGTGAAAAAAAGTCCCTGTATAGAATAAATTCTAAGTCCTTTAGATAAAATGTTGGGTCTCTAACTTTCAGGGACTAATGAAAGTTCACTTTGAATTAATGTGATTTTGTTTCAACTTTCTTTTTATAGACACCTTCCTCCCTGATTACCCTAAATCTCAGTTCCCAACAAAATTGCAGCCCAATCACCCAGGGGAAAGGGAAGGGAAAGAAGGCAGGACTGAAATAGACAGTTTCTTGTAGGAGCCCTGAAGCTGTTTCTGTTATCCATTAGTTATGTCTGCTTGTCACTGGGGAGTTTCAGATCTTTCTGAACTCCTGTGATCATTAGCTCTTTTCTGAGATTGTGTTTGTATGTGTTTTGTGTCTGCCTGGTTCCGACTTATCTGAACAAATTAACATTTGCAAATTAAGGATAAAAAAAAAAACCGAGACATAGAATTGCCAGAATTGACCCTCCTATGATTACAATAAAATGAATCAGGTCTATTTTTTAAATTATTTATTTTCAATGCAAGGAGCCTATTTTTAAAAGAGAGATTGAACTGAATCCCCCCTTTCCAAAATTATTATTGCAACGGGGATAAAAGGAGAAAGCTGATATTTAATTTCTCTCTGGGAAGCATTTCACCCACTCCTTCCTTTCCCCCCTTCTCTCTATCCCTCCCAAAGCCAGGACCCAACCAACCTAAAACAGTCCTTCTATTCCCCATTCTTTTCCCCCTTGCCCCACCCCCTTAGTGTCTGGGCCAGGCTCCAAATGGTTAATCTGAATGCTTGTGAGGTCATGTGTGACTTCACCACCATTTAGACATTTGAACCAGGTCTCTTGTAGGGAAGTTGTTCAAAAAAGGAGGTTGCAAAGTAGGGTGGGGGATTGGGGGTGGGTCTTCCTTCCACTTCTTTTAAGTTCTTATCCCTTGGCCCCCGAGGGTTACAGTGGCATTCTGGGAAAATGTCAGAAGGGAGGCAGCGGGTAGTATCTGTTGTTGAAGCAGCAGCAGCAGCAGCAGCAACTGCAGAGATAGCAGGGAGAAGGAGCCCTAGCCGAAGATAAAAAAGTTTGTTGAGCAAACAGACACAATGAGAGAATGCTTCTCCTATTTATGACAGAGTTGTGGACCGACTATCTGGTGACTAAGGTAACTGCAGTTTGGTATATTAGTGAATTCTTTGGATGGTTGTATTTTATTAACTCTTTTTTTTTCCCTTCTTGAAAAAAAAAAAAAGAAAAAGCAATTGAGTAAAAGTTCCAGGAAGGAAACTTAAGAAGAAGAATCCAAAGATTTCATCTTGGAGGCTGGAGTAATGAGAATAAAGGATGATTGTTTTTAGGACACTTTGCTCTAGGTTTAAGGGGGTTGAGGATACAGAAGGGTTTATTTTTGTTTTGGGTTGGTGGAAAAATTGGGTGGAAGAAAGGATTCTTTGGGGTTTAGAATAGTGTTTTCAGATTCTAAAAAAGTTTGCAAGTTTTGGGGAAAGCTGATCATTTTGTGAATCCCTAAGTGCAAACTCCTCTCTCTGCCTGTGTGGTGCACCGATTCAGGCTGAGTCCCTCAGTCCCTGGTTTTCTGTATGCCCCAGCCTTGCTGCTTGTCTCACTGAGCAGACTTCTGCTATGGAAGTACAGGCAGGCAGATCATTCGGAGCAGAGAGTAATCGTTTTGAAGCCACTTTAAAAGACTTGAATGTAATACTTCAAATGGGAGTCAGTAATCTAAAAAGGAGGACAGCATGAGGGGCTTGATAGCTATCTAGCAAAGGGGGAATTGGAAGTTTTCCTTTGATCTTTGGGAAGGTCTCTCAATGGGTTTTACATTCAACAGGCACAGACAAGCATATGGTAGGTATAAAACTTGGAGAGTGGAAGAAGGTGGATTCTTTGGGAATCAGTTTATTCTTGAAGCAGTCAAGTTATAGACCTCATTCATGGTTCAGGACCTGAAAGTTATTGTGAATTCATTGCTTTGGCTCCCAAAGAAGTAAGAAAAATGAAATTCTTTTAATTGGGCTTGAATATTACTCCTCAGGAGCAATGTTATGAATTGTTCTTAAGTGTTCACTTTTCTGTTAAGGGAATATTCTACTATCTCACAAATAAATATGATTATATGTGAATTGCAGTGGAAGGAAGATTCTACTATCTCACAGATAAATATGATTATATATGGATTCCTTTGGAAGGTATATATGAAATAATGTCATGTTTTTAGAAGTCAGGAAAAAATACTGTGCATATTCAGGAGAGAACTTAATGAAATATAAATAATTACATTTTAATGTCTATTAGGTCCTATTTCTCTACAAATTGCTAAAGTTCAAAATATAATTTTAGAACTTTAAAAAATCTTTTTGGTTTTATTATCAGAAACAAGCACTTAAGAATAGCCCTTTACCTTGATTAAACATGATGAATAAACAAATGTTTGCCTTTCCAAGGTATGTTTGAATTTCACACCACTGAGCAAGCTTATCTTTTTTTAAATGGGTTTTTATAATAGTAGTGATATCTGGCATTTAGAATAATACTAACTAGTATTGATGTAGCACTTTAAGTTTTACAGAGTGCTTTCCATATGTTATCTAGAGTAATAATCATGGCTAACTTCTTTTCATAATAACCAAATATCTGAAATATACCCTCTGATTTTCTTAATTATTCTTTGGATCTTTGGCCAGTAGCCAGCATTAAGCTAATTTTAGAACCTGTGGTCAGTTAGCTCAGCTTGCTAGAGGAGAATGACAGACGGTAAGATCAGTATCATGTTGGTCACCATGTGAGTGAAAAGTTAGCTTTTGTCCATTTTCTTGCTTTATGTCAGAGAATGAAAGCAGCAGTTAGAAAATCTGTTAATCTCACTTCTTTAAGACCACTCAAAGCTTCTACCCTTACCGAAAAAGTTGTGTGAGGATTGACAACAGCTTTATATTTTGATATAGAATCATATGGACTCATGGTTACAAAGCACCATAGAAGTAACCTAGCCCAACCTGGTAGAGACAAGAGGGTTCCCTTCTAAATGCAGAACCCTTTACTCCTGAAACCCACACTGCTTTCTAAATTCCCTGATTCTTCTGAGGGTTCCTCCATTCTTCAGTGGTGCAGGTTTGCCCTGGAAGGTCAACATCAATTTTTCACTGTCCCCTATTCTCCACATCAGGTCAAATGGCCAAGACCTGTCTATTCTGTCTCCACAACATTCTTCCATCTCTCTTCTCTTCATTCTCACAGCCACTACCTTCAGTCAGGCCCTCCTCATCACCTTGTGCTTGGACTTTTACTGCCACCACCTCCTTAACTGTTATCCCTCTTCTCCCATTTGTACTCCATCCTCCAAACAGCTGCTAAATTGAATTATAATTTGAATACACATTTACAAATTTCATAATTTGAATGCAAAATTCCTAATGCATAGATCTGACCATTCCCATCCTGTGCTCAAGAAATGTTAGTGGCTTCTTATTGCTTCTGGGATATATACAAAAGCCATTGTTTGATGCAGTCTAGTCTCTGTCAACTTTTCCAGACTGATCCCATACTCTGTCCTTCACCCAAACTGGCTCACCTGTTGCTCCCCTTATAAACATTCCATGGGCCATCTCTGAGAATGCACAGCTGTCCCCCACATATGCCCTGGAATGTTTGCTGTCTCCCTAAAAACTCCAGCTCCTTTTAAGGCTCAGCTCAAATGTTCTCTCTCAGAAGAAACCTTTGATGATTTTTCTAGTTAAGTTTTCCCCACCCCTAGAAACGATATTCATTTTGTGGCTGTGTTTGTATATATAGTTATTATTAGTAGTAATTTTTTTTGGATACTGACTTTTCTGTGTGCATGTTGCTCCCTTCCCCCTCATTCCCAAGGAATATAAACTCTTTGAAGACCTGGATGACTTGTTTTTTGTCTTTGTATTTCTCTCCCTTACCAAAGTACTTGGCTCATATTGGTGCTGGAATCCGTGATCATTCAACCTATGACTGAAAGACTTTTTGATATTTGACTCAAAGATATTTGAACTCATCAGCCAGCTTTCTTTTGTTTTACCCTAATTGTGAGAAATTTCTCCTTTTAGTGAGCCAAAAATCTTCCTCTTTGGACCTTCTACACGTTGATCCTCATTCTGTCCTTTGTAGCTAAGAAATGCCTGTTCAATGTGAGCAGCTTTCAGGAAGCTGCTGATATTCCCTGTGCTTTTATCCTGTCTGCCCTCCCCATGCCCACAGTCTTTGCTTTCCTTTGTCTGCTTCCTTCAAACTACCCTCAAAGCTCAAGATCTTGGGTCTCCTTCTGGTTGCTCGCCTCTCAATTGTCAATGTCCATTCTAAAATGTGTTGGCCAGACCTGGAAAGAATGCTCCATATGTTGTTTTCAGTCAAGTATAAAACATATGTATAGATCTCATTTCTCTTCTTGACTAAAGATAGCACACGCCGTCTGTGATATAATCCATGTGTGCAGATATGGCTGAAAGATGAAGCTTGTTTTTTAATCCTCAGCTGTGGCGACTCATCGAAAGGACCCTGTCACAGGTGGGAGTTCTGTCTACAGACTAAAGTTTGCTTCAGGAGGTAATAATAGCAACAGCTACTTATAGCCATGCACAGCTTAGAGGTTTACAAGGCACTCTCACCCCAATAACCTATGAGTTAGGTAGTGTATGTAAGAAGTAGTGTCCCTGCCTTACAGATGGAGAAACTGAGGGAAGTGGGGGGAGAGGAAGGAAGATGATGATGATGAGGAGGAGGAGGTGGTAAGAGAGAGGAAAAGAGGGAGAAAGAAAGGGAGGGAAGAGGAGAGAGGGAGGAGAGGGAGAGGGAGAGGGAGA
>NC_058131.1:163655930-163718342 GCF_016433145.1 Gracilinanus agilis | reverse complement strand
CTCCCCCCCTTTCTCTCTCTCTCTCCCTCTCCCTCTCTCTCCCTCTCCCTCTCCCTCCTGTCTGTCTCATTCTCTTCTGAATGACTACTTGCTGCAACAGGAATAAAGAAGCAAAGTTTTAAAAGTTCTAAGAGAAATAAATATTTGGTGAAGTAGAGACAGCACGGACCTGAGAGACTTTGTGTAGTCAGGGTAGAATGATGTCTCCTGAAAACTGTTTGTATAAGGATAGTGCTGAAGATAAGGTCCAGCTCCTTCTTTTCACTGGTTTGAATAGGGTCCTGTTGTGTGCAGATTTATATCTTATTTGAAGCCTTGTGAAATGTATTAGTCATCTCAGATTGATTCTTAATAAATACATGACCACCAACACCATTCCTGCATTCTCTGCTAGACTGTGGCGGCCCTAACCAAGGGAAAGGGTTATTTTCCCAGCCCTCAGTTTCTCAGTACCTTTAGCAAGTGGCTGACCCAGAGCTGTGTTTTTTTTAATTTTAATTTTAATTTTGAATATTTTCCCATAGTTACATGTTTCATCTTCTTTCCCCCTCCCCCAAGCCCCTCTAACCCCCCTTAGCCGACGCACAATTCCACTGGGTTTTACATGTATCATTAATCAAGACCTAATTCCATATTATTGATAGTTGGGCTAGAGTTATCGTTTAGTGTCTACATCCCCAATAATATCCCCATCAGCCCATGTGTTCATGTAGTTGTTTTTCCTCTGTGTTTCTCCTCCCACAGTTCTTCCTCTGAATCTGGCTATCTTTCTTTCTCATAAGTCCCTCATCCTTGCTCTGGATCCTTGCATTGCCCAGAGCTGTGTTAAGTGAACTTCACTTATTAAAAAATACAGGACTTTCCCCAGTCTGTGATCAACAGGGAATGATTTGATTGAGGACATATGTATATGTACAAAAAATTACTTCTCTAAAATTAGAAAATAGGCTTTTAGCAATAATACTGCTCAATCTTCCCCAGTCTTTTTTTATCAATAGCGAATGGATATTTAATGATGACATGTGTATAGAATTATTAAAAATTACTTTTAAACAATAATCCTGAAGATCCTTACATTTGTATTTTCTGCAGAGAATAGAATTAGAGTATCAATTGGTACTTCTCCTAGGTCTTTTGGAAGCTTGACACATAGATGGCAGAAAATCACAAATTCCTTAGCACAGATTTAACTAAAAGGATATCACCTCTGATCACGTTATGAAAGTTAAAGGAAGACCTGAGTTAAAATATGGCCCCAGGTAGTAATTAGCTATAGGACCTCAGGCTAATCACTTAACTAGCCTGTTTCCCCATCTTAAAATGGGAATAATAATAAAACCTCCCTTCCTATATTTTATACCCCTTAAAGTGCTATATAAATAATAAAAAACAGAGAAGGTATTGAGAGCAAAGGAAGATTTTTGTTGAATTGCTTTTCTAGTTATCAACCAAGAGGGTGAGAAGGTTTAAAGAAGAAGGGAAAGGGAGTCAGAAACCTCTTTGCATCTTTCTTGTGACCTTTCTCTTATTTCTAGTTCAAGTTACACATGGTTACCTTTCCTATTGCTGGAATCCATAGAGTCAGTTCCTCATCTCCTTGGAGAGTTGAAGGCCGCTTTACCTACTGCATTTGAGCACTTTGCCAGATCTGATAACTATTGGTAGTGGGGGTGGTGGGGGTGCTGTCCCATTTTAAAATATAGGTCAGTTCTTATCCAAGGAAGCTAAACCCTGTTAACCAACAAAAGAAAACTATCCTCTCCATTTGGTCACTTCCTTCCATTTTCAAGACCCAAACTGAAGCAGAAGGGGTACGTGTGTGTGGTGCAACAATCTCATTAACTGCCCTTCTCCCTCTTTCACATGGCTAGAAGCTGACAAAATATCAGTATATATTAATAGCCTCTGGAGGCCTGAAGGGAGAACAGAAAAACAAGTGTCAGCAGATATAGAGATGCCACAGTGGGGAGCAGCCTGCTTGGGGCAGTAGCAGAGTGTGGGATTTGGGCTCAGAAGAGCTGGGATGGACACCTGAACATACCTCCTTTTCTGGATCCTCCTGGGTAAAGGACTGAACCTACCCAGACCTCAATTTCCTTATCTGTAAAATGAAGAGATTGGATGAGGTGATCTTTCGGTCCCTTCCCGAAGCCTGTGTCTATGATCCAAAGAAACCCTTGATTTTTAGACTTTGATTTCCTTCAGGACAGGAACCATTGCCAAGCTGCTTTAGTGCATTTGCACTTTTGCAAGCCAGGTCTTTCTTGATTATTTTTAAGTACTACATTTAAGCTTATCATGTATCAATATCATTCCTCCCTGGAAAGTCAAGGAAAAGTCCATTTTGAGTCTATTGGATGCCAGGAATTGGTGTTCTAAGAAATGATGAAGGAGATGGCTGCAGAGAAAGGAAGACTTATCCGAATTGATATAGAGTGAACTGAGCAGAACCAGGACATTTTATATAGTAACCACCACCTCGAAATGATAAACAACTCTGAAAGATCCATGAACTTGGATCAATGTCATCGCCAGTTCCAGAAGACCAATCATGAGACATGCTGCCCACTTATTGACCCTTGTGGGAATTTGTTTTGCTTCTTTGTGTCTATTTCCTGTGATTTATTTTTCCCTTTTAATTGGGGGCAGGAAGACCTGGAGGTAGAGAAAATTGGATTTTATCAATAGAAAAAAAGTAAATAAAAAAAGAATGCCAACCAGAAGATTTAGGCACTCTTAAGAGAGTTCTGGGAAATGTGAGGAAGCTCATGTCATAGCACATGGCTGTTGAAAGAAAATGAACTGTATCTCATCGTGGTCTTTCTGTTCTCAGTGCCTGATTTTGGTCGTCGGCCCGCTGATTAACTTGGCAGGGTGTGGGCAGAGGAGCCTTAGCCACAGAGCTGACCTCTGGTCAGCGTGTTCTCACCTTGGACGAGAGCCCTCTCCTGGTCGGGGCAGGTGGCCCCCACGATGCCGGCGGCCGGCTGGCGTCCACATGAAAGGCCCGGTGTCCACTCAGGCTCCCCCGAGGTCAAGCAGAAATGTCCCTTTGACTGTACTCTCTGCCGGACAAGGGTCTGTATTACAAACAGGCCCTCAGGGGTCCTTTAGAAGCCGGGACTCTGCATGGGGAGTTATTTGCCCTTTGCTGGCTATCTCCCAGGGTCCCTTTTCAGTTTCCATTTATTTACCTTCACAGATTTCCAACAAGTGGATCAATACTCCCATCAGGAGGGCCCTGGGACACAGCAGCTACCCAAGCTTCTTCCTCTGGGCTGGCAGCCTTAGAAAGGGGACACAGGTCAGCTTAGGAGTGTGGGCTGGAGTCTGTGGCCCTAAATAGAGCATCTTCTTTTGGTTTCAGAACTT
The DNA here is from genome assembly GCF_016433145.1 of Gracilinanus agilis. Classification (NCBI taxonomy): domain Eukaryota; kingdom Metazoa; phylum Chordata; class Mammalia; order Didelphimorphia; family Didelphidae; genus Gracilinanus; species Gracilinanus agilis. The sequence continues at coordinate 163,714,970 of NC_058131.1, read as the reverse complement.
TTCACGTCCGTGCACGTGAAATACAGATTCTTATTGAAAACCTTTGACCACACTCTGTGATTGGAATACATGTGACTTAGCTTTCTAGAGGCTAGTTTGAAAGTAATAGTAGGGGGCAGCTGGGTAGCTCAGTGGATTGAGAGAGCCTAGAGACGGGAGGTCCTAGGTTTAAATCCGGCCTCAGACACTTCCCAGCTGTGTGACCCTGGGCAAGTCACTTGACCCCCATTGCCTACCCTTACCACTCTTCCACCTGTAAGTCAATACGCAGAAGTTAAGGATTTAAAATAAAAAAAAAAGAAAGTAATAGTAGCAATGATCATATTTTAGGTGGCCCTTGGAGTTTCACAGCCACCCTGTAAAGTAGGTGCTATTTTTTTCTCTTTTTATTGATGAAGAAACTGAGGCACATAGCAAGTTTCAGTGACTTGTGCAGGGCCACATAGCTATAAAGTAGCTGAGGTTCACATTGGAACTCAAGTCTTGCTGACTCTTAAGTGCTGAGCTCTATCTGTTGGGCCATCTAGTCGCTAGTACAAATCATAAAAAAACTAAACAACAATAATAATAATGAGAATAGTAAGGATAATTCAGAGGGAAAAGAGGTATGATTCTTGTGTCTCTGATGTGAAATAAGATCTGCTAATTATTTTATTTCATGATTTATTTTTTAATCCTTTTCTGACTTAATAGCAGCTTTAAGACAGAAAGTTAAGGGCTAGGCATTTTGGGGTTAAGTGACTTTCCCATGGTCACACAGCAAGGAAGTAACTGGGGCCAGATCTGAACCCAGGTCTTCTGGATTCTTTTTACGAAGCCGCCTAGTTGCCTCTAATATCTACCAATTTTTTTTAAACCCTTGCCTTCTGCTTTAGAATTGATACTAAATATCAGTTCCAAGGCAGAAAAGCAGTAAGGGCTAGGCATTTGGGGTGAAGTGACTTGCCCAGGGTCACACAGCTAGGATGTTTTGTTGCTATTCTTGAAGTGTTTCTCCACTTAGAGAAGCAAGAACAGTAAGAATATTATTATTATTGTGAATTTACAAAGTACTTTAAGGTTTTTAAGTTGTTTTTATATACACTGTCTCTTTTGATCCTCATTAAACTATAACTTACAGAGCTTCTGCCAATTTTTACTGGTAGAAGGGATTTCCCCTTAGGGGGAGTACTAAAGAAGTCAGGAAGTTAGTATAAGCAAACAAGAAACCAGCCCCAGACTTGGTGATCAATGGGTGTATGTGTGTGTATATATATATATATATATAATATTATATGGGTATTATTGTCAGCTCAATGGCTATTATATATATTATATAGGTATTATTTTAAGCTCAATGGGTATTATACATATTATATGGGTATTATTGTAAGTTCAGTGGGTAATATATATTATATGGGTTTTATTGTAAACTCAATGGATATTATTATAATATATATTATAATATAGGTATTATTATAAGCTCAATGATATTATTATAATATAATATGGGTTTTATTATAAACTCAATGGGTATTATAATAATATCTATTCTATGGGTATTAATATAAGCTCAATGGGTATTATCATAAGTTCAGTGGGTAATATTCTATATATTACATTGGTATTTTTGTAAGCTCAATGAGTATTGTCATAACATATATATTATATGGGTATTTTTGTAATCTCACTGGGTATTATAATATATGTATATTGTATGTGTTGTAAGCTATATTATATGAGTATTATTGTAAGCTCAGTGGGTATTGTATATATTACATAGGTATTATAAACTCAGGGGGTATTATAATATATTATATGGGTATTATTGTAATTTCAATGTATACTATAATATACATATTATATAGGTATTATTGTAAGCTCAATAGGTATTATTATAATGTATATTTTATATAGGTATTATTTTAAGCTCAGTGGGTATTATTATCTCCCCTTTTGCAGATGAAGAACCTAAAGTTAAGTGACTAGTAGAGGATCACAGAGCTAGTGAGTGTGAGGTAGGATTTTCACCCAGAGCTTCCTGACCCTGAATCTAGAATTTTATCCATGGCAGAGGTCATTTGGATTAGTAGGAATGGTGATTTAGAAGTAATTACTTATTACAATATAAAGCCAGTCTAAGTGACTTCCCCTTCTTTCTTTTTAATCACACACACACACACACACACACACACACACACACACACACACACACACACACACACACCTTTTTCTCATGTAAAATATTTTGCCAGGAAATTATGATTGATTGAACTAAAATATATTATTTCCAGGAACATCCCGGCATGAGAGAAAGTAGCCAGCAATTACACTGGAACCACAGCCTTATTACAGTGTTTGAAACACAAACAGAGCTGCACGCTGCTTTTAAGCTGCTGCCAGGCTCCGTTGTGCTGACTCAGACAGGGAGAGGGGCTCTTGGCTGTGTCAGCAGCAGCCTTTCTTCCTCCATCACTGGTCTTCTTGGGAGGTCTCCTCACCACAGGGTTCTCTGGCCTTTATCTGCTCAAGGCAGAAGTCAACATCTGGAGAAGCAAGGCTGCAGGCCAAACCTGGAGATGTTCTCTTCAACTTGTTGCACCCTATTGAAGTAAACTAGTTTGTGATAAGTATTGAAAAAAAGACAAAACCAAACCACAAACCTTGTCTTGCATGCAGTTCTACAAAAACACACTTTAGACCCTCGTCTGGTTTAAGATGGGTTTTGTGGCCAGTTACTGACTTAATACAAATGAACCTGATTTTTGTTGTTGTGCGATCATTTTCAGTTGCGTCTGACTTTCACCTCACTGGGGCTTTCTTGACAAAGATACTAGAGTGGTTTGTTGTTTCCTTCTCCAGCTTGTTTTACAGAGGAGGAAACTGAGGCCAATAGGGTTAAGGAATGTGCCCAGGGTCACACAGCTAGTAAGTGTCTGAGGCTGGACCTGAACTCATGAAGTCTTCTGATTCCAAGCCCAGTGTTCTATCCACTGTACCACTGTGCCCAGATATGGCTCTTTAATTTTTTTTTTTTAAAGAATGTGTGGAAGATTTTTAAGAAATGCTTTCAACTTGAAAATCTGTGGTTTATGAACTTCTCTCTCTCTAGTTTGTGTTTCTTGGCTGATTGAAATGCTCATTTTATTTTATTTTATTTTATTTAGTTTTTTTTTTTTTTTTGGTATTGAGCCTGTGATTTCATCTCCATAGGAACTCCAGGGGAAGTTTCTTCTGCTCATGCAAGTGAGCATTTGTCCTGCAACTTTTAAGCATCAGGGAGGTGGCCTGGGCACCTGAGGTTAAGTGACTTGCACAGGGTTACCTCATCAGAGTGTGACAGAGGTAGGGATGAACACTCTTTAGCATTGTGCATTTAGCATCTTTTATTTGCCTCCTGGTTTCTCATGAATAAAAATAATCTCTCCTGTACCATAATGTCAGTCTCTTTGCTTTTTCTCTTGATTGGGTGCTTCTGAGTCTATCTTCCTCTTTTATCTTTGCCCTTATCCATCTTTTTTTTTTTTCTCTTGACCATGTGCAAATCACTCATCTATTTTCTTTTCCCTAGGGTTACTTTTCTCTCTTACTATGGTTCTTTGTATCCTGGGCCTTATAAATCCTTCAGCAAATTCATAAGTTGAACATGGCGGGATTATTTATTTAGTTTCAATGCGCCCGCCCCAATTTTATTTATTTATTTGGTTTAGAGTATTTTTCCATGGTTACATGATTCATGTTCTTTCCTTCCCCCCTCCTGTAACCAACAAACTATTCCTCTGGGTTTTACATGTGTCATAGATCAAGACCTATTTCCATATTGATATTTGCACTAGGGTCTATATCCCCAATCATATCCCCATTGAACCATGTGATCAAGAAGTTGTTTTTCTTCTGTGTTTCTACTCCCACAGTTCTTCCTCTGGATGTGGATAGTGTTCTTTCTCATAAGTCCCTCAGAATTGTCCTGGATTATTGCACTGTTGCCAGTAGAGAAGTCTATTATATTTGATTTTGCCACAATGTATCTATCTCAACATGGTGTATTTAATTGTCTACCTTATTCCATACCTGAGAACAGCATGATTCTGGCCAAAGAGTTAGGCATAGACCTTTCTGATGCAGGATAGAGAATGGCCTTGGGTCATCCCTGATGTAAAGGAACATGGGGAAATTTATTTTACACTGGATGTCTTGAATGATTTGCTCTGACCCTTGTGTCACTGTTTATAGTCATTTAAAAATGACATGACAATCAGAAAACAAAATACTGATATGTGGATGGACAGACAGATGAAGCAACAGATCTGCAAGTCAGTAAGAATTTATTAAGCTCCTGAGATAGACTAGCTCCTGGGAATACAGAGATAAAAATAAAATACTCTCTGCTTTCAAAGAGCTTACATTCTTTCAGGAGAATCCATAAGCACATGCATATGCTCTAAATTCAGTAATGGAATGGGGTATTTTTGATTTTCCTTTGTGTGGTCCTGGAATTATCTTCATTCATATTGGCTTCTTTCTCTCTTCTATGAAAGGCCACACCTGTGAATTAGCCCAATTTTAATCAATTAGTGGACATTTATTAAGTGTCAGACACCATTCTAGGTTCCAGATAGACAAAACCCACAGAATGGAACAATCTCTGTCCTCAAGAAGCTGTGAGCTTTGGTTTAAAACTCTAAGCCAACTCTTTCTGGGAGACTTTAGAGTGAGATATTTTCTTTGGGCCCTGAAATGACTGACCATTACTTCTTTAACCCCTCCTTAAGTTCCCTTCCCTCAAAATGAAAACAGAAATAAAGCCACATGATCCAACATGAAACCAGGAGTCAGAAAGGACACATTGGGTTCTTCTTTTGCTATAATTGACCAATTCTGTTATTTAGAAACATTTGGATTTTTCCAAGACCCTAAACTCTATTTTTTCCTTTATTTCTGCCTTTTATGTTTTTGATGCGTTCCAGTACAGCCCGAGGAGCAGAACTGAGAGAGTAAGGATTCATTCACTGTATATAGGTGACTTGGCAACTCTTTAAAGGCAGAAACTTTCTCCATCTTTCCATTTCAGTGGTATGTTTTTATATGAGATTAGGAAGTGTTATGTTGGAAATGCTATAAGACAGCTGCTCAGTCATCTTTTTGGTTTTAATTTAATTTTCCATTAACCAAAATTCTTCCAGCTAGGTGACACAATTGAACACTGGACTCGGAGTCTGAATGATCTGAGTTTATATTCATCCTCAGACACTCCAGGCAAGTCACTCAGCCTCTACCTCAATTTCCTCAACTGTAAAATGGGCATAAAAATAATAATAATAGCAACTACTTTCTAGGGTTGTTCTGAGGATCAAATGAGATCATATTTGTAAACTGTTTAGCATAGTATCTGGCACATAGTAAGAGACTTAATAAATAATACTTGTTTCCTTCCTACTATCTCCACCCTCAATGAAAAACCAAACCAAGCCCTAGTGACAAATAAGCAAACATAGTTAAGCAAAACATATGACTTTTTTGACCACCAGTCAGGAGGTGGATACCATGTTTAATCACTAGATCGCTGGAATTGTGGAGGGTCATTGTATTGATCAGAATTCTTAAGCATTTCCACTTTGTCTTTAATAGCAGGTTTTTTTTCAATATTTAAATTGTTTTCCTTGTTCTGTTCACTTCACATTGCATCAGATCATCCAACTCTTTCTAGGTTTCTCAGAAATTGTTTTCTTATAGCCCAATAGTATTTTATTACATTTATATAGAGAAATTGTTTAGCCATTTCTTGGGTGATGGGGACCCCTCACTCCTTAGTTCTTTGCCATCACAAAAAGAGTAGCTACAAATAGCTTCTTTGACCTCTGGGAAATAGACCTTGTGGTGATATTGCTGGGTTGGCACAGTGTAGTAACTTCTGAGGCATGGTTCCGAATTACTTTCAAAAATAATTAGACCACTTAAGTGCTCTACTAATAGTAGTACATTAATGTACCTGTTTTCCCACAGTCCCCTCCAGCATTTGTCATTTTCTTTATTTCTTTTGAAAACAACTATACTGGTCTGATGAACATAAGGTAAAATGTGCATTTCTCTAATTCTTAGTTATTTGAAACATTTTTTTTTCACATGACTAATGTGAACTTGTTTTATTTCCCTAGAAAACTTCCTATTTATGTCTTTCATGTTAGTCATCCTTCAAAGCTATCCTACTTCCTCATAGCCAAATAGACATGCCTAGGTCATCTGAATAGTATATAGAATTGATGAAATCAGTTAAGCTAAATCTGTGCCTAAGGGGACTGAATGGATCTACCCTTTTGTTTGATCTGTATTTTGAATAGAAATTCTGGTAAATAATACTGGGGATAGGAGAACACTTCCCCACCCCAAAAACAAATAAAATTGATACTCCATATATCATTTAGGCTGGAAGTACAAGGGGTAGGTAGGACTCTGATTCCACTCTGATTGTCCACTCTGATTTGACCTCCATTTCGAACTAGGCAACCAGGTGGTCTCTTGCACTTTGGGGCTTACCATATTGATTTTGAAGTTAGTTTGAACACTGGATAGACAACCTGTTGTAGCTCATAACTCCTCAAGTCAAGACATTTCACAACATCAGTGTCCCTCGTAGCTAGACTTAAAGACATTCATGGTCATATACAATTTGAATACTTCCTATGGAAGAATAAACCAAAAAGAGGAAGGATAACATATTGATACCAAAAAAAATAATTTCACAGGAAAAAATAGAAGAGTGAAAAAGAACCTCAAATAATTATTCTAGTGATCATAAAACAAATATAATAATTAGAATGGAAGAAAGTTGGAGGAAATGTCTACTAATTGGAAATGAGAAACAGCAAAGTTTCAAAAGTAAATTTGGGGGCAGCTGGGTAGCTCAGTGGATTAAGAGCCAGGTTTGGAGATGGGAGGTCCTAGGTTCAAATCTGGCCTCAAACACTTCCCAGCTATGTGACCCTGGGCAAGTCATTTGTCCCCCATTGCCTACCCTTACCACTCTTCTGCCTTGGAGCCAATACACAGTATTGACTCCAAGTTGGAAGGTAAGGGTTTTATTTATTTAAAAAAAAAGTAAATTTAAGAGCTTAATAAAACTTTTTTCATGTTATACATAGGAAATTTTTTAGGGATCCACTTATTGATGGATTAGTTATTTTTTATTGTATTCTATGGGTTTGCTGTTCTCTCCCAGCAAATTCTTAAACGGAACATTATTAAAATTTAAGTTTCCTTTTGCTGCCTTACATTGCTTACTTGTGAATCTATTCAGGTGTCGTTGATTGTATAAATTGTTCACAGCTGAGCTGGATACAAGGTGGGGAAGAGACAAATAGATGCAGTGACACAGACATAAAGAGAGATGAACTATTGTTCATGAGGGCTTAAAAATGGAAACACTGATCACTAAAAAAGCACTTCTTCATCAGAAAGTAGGTCTTTTAAGACTGCGCTCATTTTGTTTTTTGAAAGGTTAGACAGACTGAAATATTGGGAGGGTGGGGTTGCATGGGATTTAGTTAGCCAGCTATGGAGGTCAGGAAGCTCTGAGTTCAAGTCTTATTGTTGGTGTATAATGATTGGGTGTTTCTGAGCAAGTCACAAAATCACATAATTTGAGATTTGGAAGGGACCTCAGTGGCTGACCTGTACACAGAAAGAATGCCCACCATAACACACCCAGCTTCTTACTTCCCCAGGCAACTCTCCAAGCCCAATTGATCTGCAGAACAGAGAGGGAGAGAGATTGCTCAAGCAGAACTTTTGTGGATGAAACCACAGGTTCAAACAAAATAAGATCAAAACTTGTCTGGTATTAGAAAGAAAATGTTTATAGATCAAGATATTTAGATGTATATAGACCTTTGAGAAATGTGATGAGAGTACAATTTAGGAAAATTTGGAATTGGTTGAATAACCAGTCGGAAAGATATTAGTCACGAATTATTGATAGATTATTGTTTCTTTGGAAGAAGACCTCTAGTAGCGGAATGTCTCAGGAATAGTCTCTGTCTGTCTGTCTGTCTGTCTCATTATATTGTAAGCTCCATGAAAATAGGGACTATTTTGTTTTTGTTTTTGCTTTTTTATATCTCCAATCCTTAGCACAGTCTTATTTAGTGTTTATTGACTGATAGTTTACATTTTTACTATTTCTTGGATGAAGGCATTGATAGCCTTGTGCTTGACAGATTTGTGGAGATAATATGAAGCTTGGAGAATTAACTGACACCTTGCATGATGGGATCCAGATTCAAAAAATGATTTTAACTGGAATAGTACAGTGGATCGAATGGAATATAAAATTTGAATAGGGATAAATGTCAGCATTGTACTCATGGGTTACAAAAGGCATTGTTAAAAGGACAGAGGAGAGAGGGCAATATATTTCTTACAGGAAAAAAAATCTAAGGGGAAAAATGAGCCATAAGCACAATATGAATTGACATTGTGACATGGTAGCTTAGAAAATTAATTCACTTTAATTTATTTCTACAAAGAGTAGCGTAGAAAAGCACAGAAAAGCAAATGGGGTAGGGCTGATTTAGATTGGTATTAAAATGGGAAATTAATTTTTCTCTTGGTGGACTTTGATTACAGTGATTAGGGGAGGAGGGGATATGAGGAATGTGTCATAGACTAGATTAATACTATTTAAGTGAGGCTCCAGACCTCAAGGTCAGATTTATAATCACTTTGATGAATAAAAGCACAGAGATTAACACTTGAACTCTTGGTTGAAGATTGACCATGCCCATTACTCATGGAGATAGGAAGACCTAATCTTCTAAATTTCTAAATTATTCTAATATGAAAGATGTGTAAATATATAATTAATTCTACCTATTGTCCATATTTGTTGGAAACCTAGGAAACTCATTCCTAAGCCAAAACCAAACAGGGCCCCATTTATAAGGTCATCAGGATCAATCGAAACAATTTATCCATAGCTCATCTTTGGTCTGCAAAGCATTATATTTTGTGACCTGTGATTGGTGCATTGCCTTTCACATTGTCATGGATACTTCCACCTGCATTCGTATATGTTTTATTATATTTGTTGCAAGCACTGCGATCATATGGATGCTATTTTTAATGGCTTCTGACTTCCCTGGCCAGTATTTTGTGAGTTATATTGACTCTGAAACTTCATACAATAACAGAAGGTCACTTTGTTTCTAGTCAGGATGAGGGAAGAAGAGACATTAGGTCATGCCTCTAAGTCAGTAAATATTTAGTGACCAGAAACTCCAGAGACTTCACATTTAGTACCAATTATTTTTCATTATCCCAAGATATCAAGGGATAATAGCCAACTAGAGGAACACCCCCTTGAGTCCTGATCAGCCCCAATGTGTGAAGCCCTCCTCTTGGATGAGGGTCTGGTCATAAGATTTAGCCATTGAGAAGTCTGGTGTTTTTGATATCTGTAGCTATGGAGCACTGGGATTAGTGATGCTTTTCCTCCCCAGAGAGGCAGGGTAGGATAGTGGGGGCACATCTGGCAATCACTTTGGGGAGGAGGAGGCTTCCAAGCTCAGTCCCCCAGGTCTCCCTGGCAGCAGAACTGGTGAGCATCTCAGGGTAGCCTCCGTATAGTTCAGGAGCAAAGAAACCTTAATAACTCAGCCCTGGGAGGCGTTGGGGTTAGGGTTTCCATCCTGTCTCCTAGGACCAGTGTGGAGAAGGCCGCCGGGGCAGGAACCTTGCTGCTTGATGAGAAATGGAAGGCCAAAACCCTCTTATTCTTAGACAGAGTGGAGTAGCTCCAGCTTCCAAGTAGGGCAGTAGATTCTGGGGCAAGGAAAGTCTTTGGCACCTGGCCCTGAGTGGTGTGGGGATACAGGCGGCACCTTTGTGGAGCCAGAAATAGAGGAGCCAGAGGGAACTAGGTACTGGGGCAGAAGACTTGTTGTTGAAGGTTCCACCCAATAGACACAAGCTTCTTGAGAGCATGGAGGGGCTGGTTAATTTTTCTCTTTCTATTTCCAGCACTGCTTAGCATAATTCCTAGCACCTAGGAGGCTCTCAGAAAAAAAAACAATAATAAACCTCTCTCTTCTGTCTTAGAATCAGTCCTAGAGACTAGTTCCAAGACTAAAGAACAGTAAGGGGTAGGCAGTTGGGGTTAAGTGATTTGCCCACAGTCACAGAGTTAGGAAGTATCTGAGGGCACATCTGAATCTAGGACATCCCATTTCCAAGCCTGAACTCACTGACCACTGTGCCATCTAGCTGCCCCATAGTAGATACTTACTAAATACTTGGTGATTGATCCAGTGGATGCTTGATCAAGTGAGGGGTGGCGGCCTCCAACATTGTTACAGTGACTCAGGGTAGGATTGATAGGACTTCCAAGACATTTTATCCCTAGGAATGGAAACCTCCAGATCTAGACCTTGAACCCTTTCAGGTCTGGCCCTTTAGCCCCCTATACCCCACCTTCACTTGATGCTCCCCATGTTATTGCAGATTTTAGGGGAAATGCTATTCAAAGGTTCATCAGGGTCAATGTCTGGGGGAGAGAGAACTTTCCAACAAGTAGAGCCGTCCAAAAGTGGAATGGACTGCCTCAGTGGATCCCCTGTCCCCTATTTGAAGATTTTGGAAGCAAAGGATAAATGACCTCTTACTGGGGCTTTTGTAGAGGGAATGTGTCCTTCAAGGAAAAACTTTCAAGCTATTTTGATAGGAATGTAGAATGAAGGAGAGCATCATAAAATAAGTGTGGATAAGGAAGCTGGTCCCAGATTGTGGAGAGTCTTAAATGCCAGGATCAGATTTCTGCATTTTATCTGTAAGCCATTTGGCAGCCTCTGTCCATTTTTGGGCAGGGGAATGATAAGAACAGATGTGTATCAAGAAGATTATCTTGGAAGCCATAGGAATGATGGAGGTACCTATTTTTGTCACCTAGCTAGACCAGAGCTGATCCTGAGGCATTGCTGGTTCAGGAGTTCTGACTCCTATAGCTCTGGATGTGGTAATTGGGCATCATGTTGCTACTATTATTACTGCTTCCCAGATAGCATCATAGCTTCTAGAAACCAGCAGAGAAGTTCAACCCGTCCCCCCCATCTTTTGAGCAGAGTAGGACTTCCTAGATTCACCTTCACTACTTTGAATTCCACCCCCTTTCAGTTATTACTTTCTGTAGACTCTGGAGAACTTAAAAAATCTAACAAGATAATATCTGTGAAGTGTTCTGTGCCTCTAGGAGGAATCTTATCATTAGTCTAAAAAAAAACAAAAACAAAAACAAAACCACATTCCCCCCCTTCAAGAAGCATTGTAAGATAGCAGCTATCTTATTTCTACTGCTTTTGATTTTTCTTTGCTTCTTCCTCATCTCACCCCCATTATTTACATAGAACAAATTTTTACTCTTCCAACATCCCTCTCTCCAGAAAAAACCTTACAGAACTTCCTTGAATTGAGGGGTTTTGTAAATAGCTAGGAAATTCTCTGGGCCATCTTTGTCAAGATGAGAGCCGTCTGGTGTTGATGTCATGGCGTTTTTCCCACCAAATCATCATAAATTGTTCATTGTGAACAGCTTTGTATGGAACAGTTGTTTCACATGCCAGAGCTTTTGACCATGCCATTTCTCTTTTCAGACCTCTGGACAGACCATTTCTCTCTGAAACTGGATTAGGCTGTTTTCTCTTGTTTCAAAGCTTCTCAAGCAGTATGGAGTCTTGTTAGAGAACAGTTTCCATAATTCTATTTGGGGTCTAGCTTTCCTAAGGACAAATTCTTCTTGGCCTTTTCTATTGCTGCAATCAATCTATTAGTCCTTCCTTCCTTCCTTCCTTCCTTCCTTCCTTCCTTCCTTCCTTCCTTCCTTCCTCTTTTCCTCTTTTCCCTCCATTCTTTCTTCCTTTCCTTTCCCCCCACCCCTTTTGGCATAGTGGTAAAATTTAAAGTAGATACAGCTGGTGATGTTTTTGATTTGCATCTTTTCCTTAAAAAAAAAATGACTTAATCTTAGCCCAGTTTGAGTTCAAAAGTGTAGAATAATAAGCACTGTAGGATCTTTCTTGTAGTTAGCCAAGGTGAAGTCTGTTTGATGACGTTTTCAATTAAAATCCTTCTTTAGCAGCATGGGACAGGTGTTAGGGCTCTTACTAGTCATTAGCAACACTGTTGAGCATTGGGCAATAAGCAAATGTCTCTACTTTTGAAAATTTGATTAGCCTTTTTTTTTAAAAGAAAAAAGTATTGAAAAAAAAGAAATTTTTAGGTGTATTTAGATTTTCAGGGGACTGACATGGGTGTTTCCTTAACTTTCTTCCTTTTGAAATCAGCTGTTTTCTGGAGAATGAGATAGCTTGAGCATCTTTTCCAGAAATATCTGTCAATAGAACTTCAGTGATGACTTTTCTTTGGAAAAGACTTGGTCTTGTTCTATGTTGATGAGGCAGCTGTGACATTTTGAAGTCTTGGGGTTAAAGGATTTGGGTTTAAAATCCTGGCTCTATTATTTACTGCTTATGTATCTGAGGCCAAGTCAGTTTTCCTTTTTGGGTCTTAATTTTCCTTATCTCTAAAAAGATGGGACTGAGTACCACAATCTCTGAAGTCCCTTCCAAAGACAAATCCTGCAGTATAGGGTGGTAGAAAGTGTTATATTTGAGGTCAGAAGAAATAGGACATAATCCCAGCTCTGTTTTTTCTTTAGACCTCAGGCAAGTCGTTTAACTCGTACAGGCATTGGTTTCCTAATCTGTAAAAGGAAGGCTTGGACTACTGTACCTATAATGACACTTTCAACTCTAAATGTACACAATAATCCTGTTTGTCCTACTGGGTCATTGTGTTCACAGAACTGTGCTTTGTAAGCCTTAAATGTTACAGAAAGGGGGATGATTATTATGTTAACTAGACAGAACCATAAAACGGCTGACAAATTCTGGTAAACTATAGAAAACTAAAGAAGCCTTCCCATATTTGAGTCTTTCAAAGTTTCTAACTCCAAACTAACTCAGTGGATATTATTTACTTTTAGTTTATGCCCANGAAGTATCTGAGGGCACATCTGAATCTAGGACATCCCATTTCCAAGCCTGAACTCACTGACCACTGTGCCATCTAGCTGCCCCATAGTAGATACTTACTAAATACTTGGTGATTGATCCAGTGGATGCTTGATCAAGTGAGGGGTGGCGGCCTCCAACATTGTTACAGTGACTCAGGGTAGGATTGATAGGACTTCCAAGACATTTTATCCCTAGGAATGGAAACCTCCAGATCTAGACCTTGAACCCTTTCAGGTCTGGCCCTTTAGCCCCCTATACCCCACCTTCACTTGATGCTCCCCATGTTATTGCAGATTTTAGGGGAAATGCTATTCAAAGGTTCATCAGGGTCAATGTCTGGGGGAGAGAGAACTTTCCAACAAGTAGAGCCGTCCAAAAGTGGAATGGACTGCCTCAGTGGATCCCCTGTCCCCTATTTGAAGATTTTGGAAGCAAAGGATAAATGACCTCTTACTGGGGCTTTTGTAGAGGGAATGTGTCCTTCAAGGAAAAAACTTTCAAGCTATTTTGATAGGAATGTAGAATGAAGGAGAGCATCATAAAATAAGTGTGGATAAGGAAGCTGGTCCCAGATTGTGGAGAGTCTTAAATGCCAGGATCAGATTTCTGCATTTTATCTGTAAGCCATTTGGCAGCCTCTGTCCATTTTTGGGCAGGGGAATGATAAGAACAGATGTGTATCAAGAAGATTATCTTGGAAGCCATAGGAATGATGGAGGTACCTATTTTTGTCACCTAGCTAGACCAGAGCTGATCCTGAGGCATTGCTGGTTCAGGAGTTCTGACTCCTATAGCTCTGGATGTGGTAATTGGGCATCATGTTGCTACTATTATTACTGCTTCCCAGATAGCATCATAGCTTCTAGAAACCAGCAGAGAAGTTCAACCCGTCCCCCCCATCTTTTGAGCAGAGTAGGACTTCCTAGATTCACCTTCACTACTTTGCATTCCACCCCCTTTCAGTTATTACTTTCTGTAGACTCTGGAGAACTTAAAAAATCTAACAAGATAATATCTGTGAAGTGTTCTGTGCCTCTAGGAGGAATCTTATCATTAGTCTAAAAAAAAACAAAAACAAAAACAAAACCACATTCCCCCCCTTCAAGAAGCATTGTAAGATAGCAGCTATCTTATTTCTACTGCTTTTGATTTTTCTTTGCTTCTTCCTCATCTCACCCCCATTATTTACATAGAACAAATTTTTACTCTTCCAACATCCCTCTCTCCAGAAAAAACCTTACAGAACTTCCTTGAATTGAGGGGTTTTGTAAATAGCTAGGAAATTCTCTGGGCCATCTTTGTCAAGATGAGAGCCGTCTGGTGTTGATGTCATGGCGTTTTTCCCACCAAATCATCATAAATTGTTCATTGTGAACAGCTTTGTATGGAACAGTTGTTTCACATGCCAGAGCTTTTGACCATGCCATTTCTCTTTTCAGACCTCTGGACAGACCATTTCTCTCTGAAACTGGATTAGGCTGTTTTCTCTTGTTTCAAAGCTTCTCAAGCAGTATGGAGTCTTGTTAGAGAACAGTTTCCATAATTCTATTTGGGGTCTAGCTTTCCTAAGGACAAATTCTTCTTGGCCTTTTCTATTGCTGCAATCAATCTATTAGTCCTTCCTTCCTTCCTTCCTTCCTTCCTTCCTTCCTTCCTTCCTTCCTTCCTTCCTCTTTTCCTCTTTTCCCTCCATTCTTTCTTCCTTTCCTTTCCCCCCACCCCTTTTGGCATAGTGGTAAAATTTAAAGTAGATACAGCTGGTGATGTTTTTGATTTGCATCTTTTCCTTAAAAAAAAAATGACTTAATCTTAGCCCAGTTTGAGTTCAAAAGTGTAGAATAATAAGCACTGTAGGATCTTTCTTGTAGTTAGCCAAGGTGAAGTCTGTTTGATGATGTTTTCAATTAAAATCCTTCTTTAGCAGCATGGGACAGGTGTTAGGGCTCTTACTAGTCATTAGCAACACTGTTGAGCATTGGGCAATAAGCAAATGTCTCTACTTTTGAAAATTTGATTAGCCTTTTTTTTTAAAAGAAAAAAGTATTGAAAAAAAAGAAATTTTTAGGTGTATTTAGATTTTCAGGGGACTGACATGGGTGTTTCCTTAACTTTCTTCCTTTTGAAATCAGCTGTTTTCTGGAGAATGAGATAGCTTGAGCATCTTTTCCAGAAATATCTGTCAATAGAACTTCAGTGATGACTTTTCTTTGGAAAAGACTTGGTCTTGTTCTATGTTGATGAGGCAGCTGTGACATTTTGAAGTCTTGGGGTTAAAGGATTTGGGTTTAAAATCCTGGCTCTATTATTTACTGCTTATGTATCTGAGGCCAAGTCAGTTTTCCTTTTTGGGTCTTAATTTTCCTTATCTCTAAAAAGATGGGACTGAGTACCACAATCTCTGAAGTCCCTTCCAAAGACAAATCCTGCAGTATAGGGTGGTAGAAAGTGTTATATTTGAGGTCAGAAGAAATAGGACATAATCCCAGCTCTGTTTTTTCTTTAGACCTCAGGCAAGTCGTTTAACTCGTACAGGCATTGGTTTCCTAATCTGTAAAAGGAAGGCTTGGACTACTGTACCTATAATGACACTTTCAACTCTAAATGTACACAATAATCCTGTTTGTCCTACTGGGTCATTGTGTTCACAGAACTGTGCTTTGTAAGCCTTAAATGTTACAGAAAGGGGGATGATTATTATGTTAACTAGACAGAACCATAAAACGGCTGACAAATTCTGGTAAACTATAGAAAACTAAAGAAGCCTTCCCATATTTGAGTCTTTCAAAGTTTCTAACTCCAAACTAACTCAGTGGATATTATTTACTTTTAGTTTATGCCCACAGGAACTGATTGTGGGGTTAAGTATTGTGCTCTAGGCACATCTTTCCAGCTGCCAGAGCACTTCCAGCTTATCTCAGAGCATAAGCACACACACACACACACACACACACACACACACACACACACACACACACACACACACACACACACACACGGACAGAAATTAGGACTCCAGATAACCCACAGGGTCATAGATTTAGAATGAGAGGAGAACTTAGAGATCACTTAGTGCAACATCCACATTTTTTAGAGATGAAGAAACAGGTCTCATGTTAAGAGATTTTCCCCAACATCAGAAAGCTGCATTTTGAACGTAGGCTCTCCACTAACTTTTCTTCCTTTTCCTCCACCATGGTCATAGTTTTTGAACTCACAAAATATGATTTATAATGGGGAATTGGAAAGAAAGTATATGTAGGAGACAGGGCTTGAGTTTCCCAGGCTGAGGGTGGGAAAGGGCATCCCAGGTGAAGAGAATGGTGAGCACAGATAACATAATCTTTGGGGTTTATTTATTTGTGAAGTATTTTCCCATCTCCAGTGGGCTTCTGTATAGACTGGCTCTCGTTCCTTATGTTTCTAAAAGTTAAATCAGAGAAAGGTCAAAGATCCACGTTAACTTATCTTTTAAAATGTTTTTTCCTCATTTTTCTTTTTCTTTGCTGACTTGGCTCAGAGAATTGAGACTTACTTTAGTATGTTGGTGGAGGAGTGTGTGTGTGGAGCCAGAGGAAGGCGAGGACGGGGGGCTCCACTTTTTCATTAGTGGGTATTTTAGATCCCTCCATAGACCTTCCTCAGTGAAGGAAAAAATAGGCTTCAGGGAATGTGCTTCGTCACCCGCCCTTCAATCTGTTCTTCTCTGAGAGCAGCCATGAGAAAGACAAGTTGGCCTATGTGGAATGCTGATAACAGGGAACATGACACTGAAACTGGATCCTGCTCTATAAAAGGCAGTATTTATGGGTCTCTGAGCAAGAGAAATTCAGGATTGGATTCAGGTTGTTTTAGCATGGTGGACTGTGGGTAGGAGCCCAGTGGGCCTCCATCCTTACATTGTTCCAGGCTCCAGTCAGTGCATCCTGAAAATATGTAAACTCTTTGAGGGAGCTCACTCTTTCCTTTTTATTATTTTTTCTTTGAATCATCACCACTCAGCAAAATGCCTCGCATGCATTATGTTACTAATAAGTGCTAGTTGAATTTATTTGGGTTAATTTTGTGGGCAGATGTTTCACTGAAGAGTGCCTTTCAAAGAATGAATATTAATAAAATCTTCAAAACTTAGTCACAAATAAATAAGTGCAGGTATTATAATGTGTCAGAAAGTACACCTTGGCCTTGGGGTGAAAAGAAGACTTGGTCTGAATTCCCCAAGTCCCTTCACTGGGCAACACATTGTGCTGAGTGGTAGGGATACAAAGACAAAAAAGAAGCAATCTCTTCCCTTAAGGGTTGTTTTTCAAGAGTTTGTCATAAAGTCTTTAAAATTTCTAAAATTTAAATTTAAAATTTCTAAAAAATTTAAGATGGCCTTTTTCTACCTTTCCAGCCTCTGCTGCCTTATTTCCTCTCAGTCCTCTATCATTTGGTCTATGACTTATCTCATTTTCTTTTGAACGGAGGACCCCCAACCCCTGCCCCTCATTTCCAGAATATTGTCCCTTTACCTCCAACTCTTAGTGTCCCTGACTTTTCTTCAGAACCCAGCTCCAATCCCACCCCTCTAACTTCCCTCTCTGTTTCACTCACCTTCTTGGAGGGGACTTTCTTGGCCCTCCCAGCTAGTAGATTTTTTCCCTTCATCAATCCTATGAACATATATACCTACCTAGCTATATATGTGTGTATACGTATATACACATATGTACCTATATACATCTTCATTGATTCTCTGCATTTATCTCTATTTATCTACATATACATGTATGTGTACATATTTTTTGTGCCTATGTATACACCTACCTGAATTTATATCGATATAGAAATAGAGTGTATATATATATATATATAATCTTATATGTCTTATATGTAGGTAGTTCTGTATTGTTTCATCATTAGAATGTATATTTCATGGGGGCAGGGCTTTTTGGGGAGTACATTTCTTTGTCTCCCCAGCGCTTAGCTCTTTTTCCCCAGGCACTTTCAAGATCATAGTTTATTTATTACTTCAGATAAAAAGCTAGTATACAGATTAGGGAGCCCTTAAATTTCAACTCTACAGTTATTACACCATCTCTTATTTTTGCCCTCAATGTTAAACAAAATAATTCTAAACAACCGGAAGCCCCCAATATTAGTATGTACTATGGTTATTAAAAAAATTAAAGTTTTATTTTTCAATGTTTAGTATTTACATTATGAAACCAATGCTGATATGAGAGCAGTGGTAATAACTAAGCTTTATATAGCCAAAGTTTATATTTTTGCAATAATGAGCAAATCATCATAATTAGGTGAATTATGTGGTTCTTGCTGGAATTGGGGCCAAGAAGACCAGGGTTTGAATCCTGCTTCAGAAACTACTTAGCTGCATATAACCCTGGGGAAAGTTGTTTAGTATCTCTCAGCCTCAGTTTCCTCCTATGCAAAATAGTCAAACTTATTTATGACTCCAAAATAATACTGTCATCTTCCTTTTTCATGAGGATCATGAGATAGCATGTAAAGAGCTTTGCAGAACATAAAGCGCTCTTGTTGACTGACAGATTTTAACTAAATGATTAGTGAGTCATTTATTGTAAGTGATCCCAGATGTTGTTTTGGGGTAGTCTAGAAGAGTCTCCTCATTTTCACACGTCTTCCCGTTGTGGACAGACCTCCTTTACTTCCCTCTTTCAGTTTCTACATGTGATGGAATAATCCTTTTCTCTTCTGAGCAGTTTTGGGAGGTTTCTCCAGGGCTCCCTCAGCTTCCTCTTTCTTCCTCTGCCTGCGACTTTCAGAAGTAAGCCTGTGAGCTGTTGTTATAAAATCCACCCACAAGCTTCTCCCTCCCATACATAGAACCCTCCCTGTCGTGCTATTCCCCATAGAAACATCCATGAGAAGAGAATTGTGCTGTGTGGTCCCCGGACATGCTGGCCTTTTTGTCTTCATCAAAGGTAGAGACGGAGCCCCGAGGTGATCCGGACCCTTCTGACGACAAAGCAGATTTTTGCTCCTACAAACGTCTGGGCTGTTATGTGTTCCTTTTATCTCAAATCTCAGCCAACTGTCTGGTTAACCTTTTGGGGCACCATCTTTAGAGGGTAACATACAGTCTGTCAGGTGTAATCGTGTATTGTGAAACGTCTTAGTTGAGGGGAACAATAGAGGTCTTATGTTCCAAGTCCATCACTTTATTGAGGAAGAAACGGAGGCCCTGAGGTGTGAATGGTTCTAGAACAAGAGTTAATATTTGACTCTGGGCTCTCATTGCTTCATCTTTACAATATAGCTCACATCACCATATCTGTTGGAAGGTGGGAGACTAGATCAAATGATCTTTTGAGGTATCTTCTAGCTCTCTAATTTTAAAAAATGTATTACGTTTATGTATATTTTCTTTTAAAAACTAGTATTATATTTTAATTTTAAAATTATTACTATTATGGCTGTTTTTCCAGATTACATAGGAATACAATTTTTAATCATTGTCTTCTGAAATGTTGCAATCCATGTTCTCTCTCTCCTTCTCACCTTTCTCCCCTCCCTGAGATGGCAGGTAATAGGATATAGGTTATGTATGTGCTCTCATGCAATACGTATTTCCATATTCTTCATGTTATGAAAGAAGACATCTCAAATTTAAGAAGACATTTATGGAGGAAATAAAGCGAAAAATGCATTCTTCAATCTGCAATCAGACTGTGTCAGTTTTCATCATGGGTCTCTTGGAATTGTCTTTAATTCTTGTATGGCTCATAATAGTTAAGTAATCAGAGTTGGTCACGGTACATTATTCTTGTTATTGTGTACAACATTCCCTGGCTCTCTTCACTTCATTTTGCATCGCTTCATCGACATCTGTCCAAGTTTTAAAATTCACAGCTCTTTACTCTTTTCACGTTTTGAAAGATAGTTTTATCACAGTGACCCTCCGATGTGGGAAGATAGGTATAATGCCCATTTTAGAGTCCAGAGGTTGGCTGGGTCTGGATTTGCCCATATTTATCTCAGACATTTATTAAATGCCTTTTCTGTGTGAAGTACTGTGCTTGATATTGGCGGTGCAAAAGCAAAAATGATATTGCCTCTTTCCTCAAGTGGTTTTATATTATACAGATAAGGAATCTAAGACTCAGAGAGATTGCTTGGCTTGTGGCAGAACTTGGACTTAAACGTGGGTCTTTGCACCCCAAGTCTAGGGATCTTTTTACTGAATGACAATGTCTTTCTCAGACCCAGGAATCTTAGTAGATCTTGAGCCGGAAAGGATCTCTTAGTGGTCATCTATTCTCTCCCCTCCCATTTTACAATTGAGAAAAGTGAGCCCCACTGAAGTTAAGTGACTTGTCCAAAGTCAAATGAGCATGACGTGGCAGAACTGAGATTCGGTCCCAGGTCTGCAAGCTCCACACTTGACAATCTTATTGCACCAAGCAACGCTGAGATGAAACAATTTTCAGGACTAGACATTTCTTTAAAAAAAAAATCTGTTTGGCTTAAAGGGCAGTGAAAAGAGTTTGTTCAGAGCCAAATATTAACTTTAGGGTAAAATAAAATCTGGTCAGCACAAAGTCATTTGGGATATTCTGAGAACAAACCATCTCCTGGTGGTCAGTTCTATACCAGTATTGTCCCATTTATTTAAAAGCCTCCCTTGCCTCTCCTCTCTTTTCCCAAGAGAGAGCCTCCAGCTATTTGGGGATGTCTCCATAATCAGCCTGAACCCCCCCCCACCCCTCTTCCCAAAGTATTTAATTAGCTGAGGAGTTCCTCAAACATTCTAAGAGAAACTAGAATAAGATTAGTCTGTGGGATTCAAAATTCTCCTCATATTTGAATAATTTATTGGGATGTGTGATCTGATTCTTTGCAGAGGTATAAATGATAGTACTTATTACTAAATTCTTTTTGAGCAAGCCATCTTGTAGTCAAGAATCTACAAAATTGAGAGTTTACTTTATTTGTGACGCCAAGCTTGAGAAATCAACAGCAGAATTTTAAATTTAAAAATTAAATTAAAATTAAAAAATTTAAAGACTTGTGAAATGATTTCTACATGTTATTTGCAAGCTAGTATTTTGAACATTTACATATAAGAATGCATATATGTCATCAGCATACATTATATGTAATGAGAACATAGGAAGATAGATTTGTCTTTTTTATGGAATAATGGCACTGCCCTGGCTGACTCTGAGACTGATGTGGGTGAGATAACCACAGAGCATTACTAAGAAGCAGCCACATCTGTCTGTTGCCATTGAGTGTGTGGGTGGCAATGCAGATAGGAGTTTCATGATTTGTCTCTTCACAGTGTCATGAGAAAGTTACTGTTGAAAAGGTTTCTCATGTGCAGCACGCAGAGATGGGTAATGTACCTTTAGGAAATTGTTGTATTCATATTTGAGATGATTATTGTGTGGTGGGGAGAGCAGGGTGGCAGAGGGATTTGTGGAATGTGATGTGTTGTTTTAGAACTTTCTGAGATTTGGAAAATAATTCCAGTGTTTGAAAAAGCAGCTTTTCCCTGGGTAATTGATTCTAGTTCTTATTCACGTTTATAGAAGTATTCTAGGCAGAATCTGTCATTCCTTTTCTCTAACAAATGAAGGGGTCAACTTGAAAGAGCCAGAAGGAGTTGTATTTTTTTAAAAGCCTGGTGTTTCTTGAGAGAGATATTTATGAAATGGGGTGTGTCATAAGAGAATTGAGGTAAACTCAAGTGTTAAAAATGATTCCTTTTGAAAACAAAACTTTTCTCCAAAATTTCTGCCCTCGTTTCACCCTTTGTTTTTTTCTTTACTCTTAAGGGAAGTACCATATTAATGGGAAATTTTCTTGTTCAGTGAATTCTGGGGTGCAAGTTAGTGTCAGGGATTTTGAAGGGGATAGATATGTGTGGGTTGGAGAAAGTGGTACTTTCCATCAGTTTTGTAAGGAATTAATAATTCTGGAGAGATTTTTCTCTGGAAGAGAGAGGAAAATAGATTTGTGTTCATTGAAAAAAGAAGCTTTAATTTAAGAAAGAAAATATAAAAACAAAAAACTCCCACATTCCAAACTGTTTAAGACACCGTCTCAAGTTGTCATTGTTTGATGCTTTTACATTAATCATTGGTAGGTTTCACTCTTGTTCATATGGACCCAAAGTGAGTCTGGCTCTAGATGGAGTTGGGTGTAGAGATAGCACTTTCAGAATAAATTCCCTTTATCAGTTTTCCTTCTCCCGACTACTTCTTCTGAAGCTAATTTTGACTTCTTCACTATTTAAACTTATGGTGATTTCTTAGGCAGATTTTTCTATCCCAAGAATGAGCATTAGGTTTTGTGTGTGTTTAAATGGAGCTGTGATTTCATGGGTGTGAGACTCTTGGTTATGGCACTGGATACGGGTTAGATTCAGCTAGTTCTTACAGCTTTTGAAAATTGGCTGCTTATTTGTTAGAGGTAGCCATTGAACCTTGTACTCCTGACTCCAAAACCGCCTTCTGTTCCTTGACTTGCTTCTTCTTCACCTTAGCTATGAATGCATAAATATTTATTATGTGCTTCCTGTGAGCTGGGCACTGTCATTAGCACTGCAGATGAAAGGGAAAAGGAGCCCCTGACCTCAAGGATCTTCTACTCTAAATGGAAAAACAATATTTAAATATTAGGGAGATTTATACTACTTGGATGAAAGGAATTCTGAGAAGGGAAGGACAACATGTGAAGTCTTCCTATATTAGGTGAGATATGAGCTGAATTTTGAAGGAAGTCAGGGAATCCAAGAGGGGGGAGGGTTAGAATTAAACATCTATTTTTTCTATATATTTCATATTTTCAACCTTGAGTCCCCGACACAAACTTGCACTAGAATTTTCTGAATAAGAAAATATCCCATTAATGTGGTACTTTCCTTAAGAGCAAAGACAAAACAAAGGGTGAAACAAGGGCAGAAATTTTGGAGCAAATTTTGTTTTTAAATTAGCTTCAGAAGAAGTAGGGAGGAGAACTGATAGAGAAAATTTAATTCTCAGTTCCATCCAGACCCAGAGTCACTTTTACAAGTGACAAAAGATCTTTACAATCATTATAGACTATTTTAAAAGATGTACTTTCCAAGCAATGAGTGTTTTTTATATAAGTGCAATCATTAGACTCTATTTAATTTGATGGCACCTAGGTGGCACAGTGAATAATGCCATGCCTGGAGTCAGGAGGACCTGTGTTCAAATGTGGCCTCAGATACTTCCTAACTGTGTGACCCGGAGCAAGTCACTTAATCCCTGTTTGCTTAGCCCTTGCCCTTCTGTCTTACAGTTGACATTAATACAGAAAGTAAGGGCTTAAAAAAAGAAGAATATATTTAATTTGGCAACCTCTGTGACTGTCACGGACTACTTATGATTGTTGTTGTTTTTGTTCACTTGTTCATTCATGTTCGATTCTTTGTGACCCCGTGGACCATAGCACACCAGTATTGTCCATGTGATTTTCTTGGAAAAAATACTGGAGTAGTTTACCATTTCCTTCTCTAGTAAGTTAAGGCAAAAAGAGGTAAGTGACTTGTCCAGAGTCACACAGTCAGTAAGTATAAGAGATTAGATTTAAACTCGGGTCTTTCTGATTCCAGGTCTAGTGATCTAGCCACTGTGGCAATTAGCTGCCTCCTCTACTTGAAAAGTTTTTTCTTAAGAGATGCTCTTCAGGAAAAGTCAAACTTTGTCAAAGTAATACTTAGGGACAGTTTATTGTGAGCCATTGCAAACGTACAATTGTTTAATCCAAGTTTATTTTTAAACATTTCAGACTGACTTTTATTTAAACCAAAGAGGTTGCATTTGTTGGAAATGGTATTTAGGCTTGCTAGTTAAAAAAAAATGTTTAAGAGGGTAGAAGAAATCAGGAAGGGTGTGCCGGTCTATTTCCTTTTGAGGAAATCTGTAGCCTGATGTTTAATTTCTTGTCAAGAGTGGGTTACAGGCAGTGTGATTTTCAAGCTGTTAGTCATATTTCAGAATTTTCTTTGTATTTTTATTACAGAATAATAGCTTTACATGAAATTTAAACACCAAGCCTCAGGTTTGTTTCTGGCTTCATAATTTCTCTGTATTCATACAATCAGTACCCCACTTCAGGTCCTTATCATTTTTGTGTGTAGACCATTTCAATGCCTTTTCTTTTCTTTTCTTTTCTTTTCTTTTCTTTTCTTTTCTTTTCTTTTCTTTTCTTTTCTTTTNCCTTTTCCCCCTTTATTAAAGAACACATTTTTGTTAATTTCTTTTTTATAGATAAATAAAGATTTATAAATAAATATGAAATAAAGGTTTATAAAATCTTTATTAAGGAAAAATAAGGACAACAAATAGATAACTAATAAGCTAACATTTTAAATTAATATTAATAAAGTACTAAATTACTAAAGGACAAGAAATAAATAAACCACAAAACCCCTTTAATTTTAGAATGATTTTAGGAATTTTAAGTTCATTCACATTTTATTTTACGGAAAGAGGAACTTCTATCTTTAAAAAATTTTGTATTGTCTTTATCATTGTCAATGAAAAGAGGCAAAATATAGGGTGTCAAAATTATGATCAGTTATTGCTGTGTGATCTGGAACAAGTCATTTCTCTCACCTTCATTTTCCTCATCTTTAAAGTGAAGCTTTGGGTTGAAATAGTTGATCTCAATGGAACCTACCATCTCTGATGATGCTTTTTTGAACCTTTCTATAAAATAGGCTCTGTGGGGTAATAAAAAAAAGTCCTTGACTTGGATTTGGGGGTTAGGGATGGGGTTTGTGTTCCCATTGTGGATTTATCAGTACCTAGCTGGATGGCTTTGAGCAAATTGCTTAACGCCTCTGCTCCTCAGTTTTCTCATCTGCAAAATGGAGCTAGTAACACCTACCCTGCTTACCTCACAGGTTTGCAGAGAGGATAAAATGAGAGAATTTGTGTGAAAGTGGTATTAAAAAATAACACATAATAAAAGCACAAGCATTAATTATTAAAGGAGAAAGGCAAGTACCATCATAATCCTCATTTTACACTTGTGTTCTTATCCAGTTTTGTCAGTGTTTCAGCGATGATAACGACTCACTTTGTACATTTTGGCCACTGTGACCCGACTTGCATGTGACGGTGCTGTGATAGGGTGCAAAAAACGTCATCCTTCAGTGACATGAATGGAATTTACTTTGAGATGGAGTTATTGTGGGCTCTTCTGTGGAAGGGAGCTTTCGCCTTTCAGCTGGAGGCAGACTCGAAAGAAGACCTTCTTTTGGGTGCTCCTCCAAATTCAAAGGAATGTCCTACAGTGGTAAATACACACTGCTTATTCTCCCTCTCTTCCTTTTTCTCCTTTTACTCCTTCTGTCTCCCTGTTTTCTTCCCTTCTTTTCTCTCTCTCACTTTCCCTATCTTCTCTCTCTTTTTACTCCCTGCCTTCTTTTTCCTTTTCTTCCCATCTTCTCTCTCTCTTTTCTCACCCTCTTTCCTTGACTTTTTGTTTTTCCCCATCTTCTCTCCCTCTTTCCCTCTCTTCTCCTTCTCTTTCCTTGCTTTCTCTCCCTACTTACCTCTTTTCTCCTATTTTTCTTCTCCACCTCTTTCTATTTCTTTTCTTTCCCTTTAATCTTTCTCCTCTCTTTTCTCTCTCTTTTTCTCTCTTTTCCCTCCTCTCTCCTCTTATCTGTCACTCTCTTTTAAATGGTTGCATTAATAGTTGCAGTCTATAGTGTGTATATATATATGTGTATATATATATATGTATATATGCATATATACTGTTAAAACTTTATTTATTTGAGCCAGAAGTGATCAGAAATTGTGCAATGTTTTGTTGGTCTGAGTTCTTTTTCAAACACAATATAGCTAAAGTTCATTTTTATTTTCTCTATTCATGGCTTAAAGAGTGGGATTTAAGAATGGAATAGGAAGTCTTACTGGCTGATGCTTAACTATAGTTTAAAGAAAAAAATATGTGTCAAGTGCTGTGTCAAAGGGAAGTCTGTATTTCCCAGACTCGGGAATACTCGTGTGCTGCTGCTAATGGACTAGTAGGTCTAACTAGGACTGATTGGTTGGTTTTTGGCTCCTGATGGGATCTGCTGATCTTGGCTCTTCCAGTTTTTTATTTATGAAATAGAACTGGTCAGGCTGTCTACACATCTCAGACATACCTTTAGAAGGATTGTACTGTAAGTGAATGTTTGACGTATTTGTTTAAATATATCACTGAAGTAGCTATTAGAAGCCTTGAAAGGAGTTTGGAAGACAGGAACATCATTACAAGTTTAAGATGTATCAGGACACAGCCTTGTTTTGAAGTACATCTTTTAATCTGTGGGGTTAAATGTAAGATAAAAAAATGTAATGTAAAAAAACCAAACAACTAATGCTGGTATGGTTTGATTGATATGGATTTATTTTATCATGAAGAGGCCCCAGAATATTCTATCAGTTCCAAGGCAGAAGAATAGTAAGGGCTAGGCAATGGAGATTAAATAACTTGTCCAACGTCACATATCTAGGAAGTATCTGAGGCCAGATTTGAAATTAGGACCTGTCTCTGGGTCTGGCTCTCAGTGCACTGAACCACTGCCTGGATACCCCTGTGTTTGACTCAAATTTGGATTTACTTGGCGAAAGTACCAAAATGGTTTGCCCATTCCTTCTCCAGCTCATTTTTATAGATAAGGAAACTGAGGCTAACAGGGTAAAGTGACTTTCCCAGGGTCACAAAGTCATTAAGTGTTTGAGGTAGGATTTGAAGTTAGACCTGGCACTCAAGCACACAATCTCTTAAGTTGCTATAAACTGATACTTTATTTTAGATCTGAACTTTTGATTTAAGCAAGCTGGTTTAAAAAACCTTTCCATTGATGCACTTTGGCAGCTATTTTGCACCATTTGTAACCTCCTAGAGGATTGCTTGAGGGAACTCTTTGGAGGCAAAGTGGGCTTTACTTATGTCCATAATGATGATATCTCCCAAGGCAAGACTGAACTGTTTCTGGCTCCAAAGCCAGTCTTACATCTATTTGCATTTCTAAAGTTGCAGGAGAATAGGAGGAAATGATAGGATCCTAGATGGAGACCTGAAAAGAGACTTCATTTTTTAGGTGAAGAAATTGAGGCTTAGACATGTCATGTGACTGGCTGAATCTCACACGGGTCTTTGGCCCAAGCTAGGCTATGAGCCCACACCTTATGCTTCCATGACTTTCCCAGGGTCATAAAGTCATTAAGTGTTTGAGGTAGGATTTGAAGTTAGACCTGGCACTCAAGCACACAATCTCTTAAGTTGCTTATAAACGGATACTTTATTTTAGATCGGAACTTTTGATTTAAGCAAGCTGGTTTAAAAAACCTTTCCATTGATGCACTTTGGCAGCTATTTTGCACCATTTGTAACCTCCTAGAGGATTGCTTGAGGGAACTCTTTGGAGGCAAAGTGGGCTTTACTTATGTCCATAATGATGATATCTCCCAAGGCAAGACTGAACTGTTTCTGGCTCCAAAGCCAGTCTTACATCTATTTGCATTTCTAAAGTTGCAGGAGAATAGGAGGAAATGATAGGATCCTAGATGGAGACCTGAAAAGAGACTTCATTTTTTAGGTGAAGAAATTGAGGCTTAGACATGTCATGTGACTGGCTGAATCTCACACGGGTCTTTGGCCCAAGCTAGGCTATGAGCCCACATCTTATGCTTCCATATCCCAGGCTGACTTCCCAGGAACCAAGAGAATTTCTCCTAGTTTCTGCTTGGCTTGGGCATTATTAGCCTTTAATTTCCTCCCAACCCTTGTTTCAGGGGAGTTTTGTTTTTAACAAATATTTATTAAGCATCTAGAATGTGCAAAGCCTGCATTAGGGCCCTAGAGATATAATGACAACAACCAGCACTGATTTAGTGTTTTATAAATATTGTCTCATTTTAACCTCATAGTGACTCTGGGAAGGAGGTGCCGCTTCTTGTTAAAATGAGGAAACTGCTTCAGATGGGTGAAGTGACTAGTCTGGAGTGTCTGAGACTGGATTTGGACTCAAATCATAAACCTTCATCTTCTATCACCTCACTTCCTCTGTGCCAAGATGGGGCAGGAGATACCCTCCTTTTTATGTGAGGCTTTTCTTGATATGCCTAGTTTTTAATGTCTTCCCCTCCATTATATCATATTTATTACGTATTTACTTTTAAATGCACATCATCACTCCTGCTAGAGAGTAAACTTCTCAAAGACAGGGACTACTTAATTAATTTTTTGTCTTCTAGTCTCCACTGTCTTTCCCCATTTGACTTACCAGGCATTTAATTCCTGTTTGTTAATGGATTGATTGCTGCCTACTGGTTCCTAGTGTAATGATTAAAAATGATAAAGGCTGAAGTTATGAGAGAAATTAATAGTTTAATTAAAGCCATGTTAATAAAATAATTTGGATGACTGCGCCTGACTACTTTTAAAAATGCCCCCGCCCGGATCTCCACCCGTCCTCCTTAGTCTCACATGCCAGAGAGAGCATCTCAAGCCGGACCTCTGAATTTAAGTCGAGCTCAATGTTGGTTCCCGTTTTCTGACGTAATCACGTCAGAAACCGGAAACCCATTGGATCACTGGAAATGTAGTCTCAAAGTTCCCCACATGTCCACAGGAAGTTTGTAAGATACTTTTAAATGGTACCTCCCTGAATTCCAAACACACACTAGGACACTGCGTGGGTATAAGGGCAGTCACTGTGAACTGACCGTGGCTAAGAAAGGTTAGGCGAGGTAGAGATAGGAGTTTGCTAATGACCAGCCTTTATTTTGGCCCTTAAGGCTCACAAAACACTTTTATATATGTTAACTCACTCAATCCTCACCACAACATTTTGAAGTAGATGTGAAAATTAAGGCTGAAATAGTTTTTTTGACTCTGCGAGGGGCAGGGGGAAGATATCATGGATAACTAGTGATATAAGAAACAGAAAATAACAGTAAAAACTTAGTATTTTAAAAATGAGGCAAGTTAAGTGATTTATCCAGTATTTCATAACTAGTTAAATTCTTGAGAGATCAGGATTTGAACTTAGGTCTTCTTGCCTCCAGAGCTCTTTCTAATGTGCCATCCACTTGCTCAAGTACACCCAAGATTTAGACTTAATACTCTTTTCATTCAGCTGAAGGCCTCTGATGGGCCTCCCTATAAAGGATGTCTGCTGTGCCCTCCTTAAAGTGTAGTTCTAAAAGGATAGTTTAAGGTGATGAGAACAAATAAATGCTGAAAATAATGTGATTCACTTTAGGTCTGGATATAGAAGTCACAAGGAGTTCTCAGGATTGCAACCCACTATTTTTGTCACAAAAAGGGACCAAACCTCTATAAGTAACCATTTATTTTGATCTTTGTGAATATTCTAGGGTTGAAATAGACCTTCCTAGTTTCCAAGAAAAGTATTAGAAGCAAAAATTAATATTTTTATAATGATCATTTATTTTGATCTTTACAGGTATTCTAGGGTTGAAATGGACCTTGCTGGTTTTAGGAAAAAAAATACATATTTTTACAAATCCTTGAATTCTTAAGATTTTTCCCCCGGTCTGTATTATTTGTCCGCATTCATATAAGTTTCATTTGCTTGTAGTTTCACTGAGATATCATAATTGTTATCATCTTATTAATCTTATATCCACATAGAACTTTTATTGTTTACAAATTGTTATTATATCATAAAATTATTTGACATTCTTAACCATATAAGAATTAATTATCTTTTTTCTTAAAATTTCTGCCAGAAATTAATAAGTAGAACAGATGGTCATTATTAATAGATCTGTAAGGTTGTTTATGAGGTCAGGCACTTTCACATTATTGTATTTTCTCCATTAGAAAAAAATTTGTTGACATATTTTGTTTTTACATCATGTACTTTTCTCTCTGAATCCCTCCCTTGCTTCTTTGAAAAGAACCATCCCTGAAAGAAGGGTAGCTTGGTGGATAGAATGCCAGGCCTGGAGTCAGGAAAACTCATTTTCTTGAGTTCAAATTTGACCCCAGACCCTTGATAGTGAAGTAACAATCCCAATCAAGTCACTTAATCCAGTTTGCCTTAGTTTTCTTATCTGTAAAATAATCTGGAGAAGGAAATGGCAAAACCACTCCAGTATCTGCCAAGAAAACTCACTAGTCTTATATGACAAAGTGACTAAAGAACCACAGTGTCTGAAAGGAAGAGAAAAAGAAAAACATTCAGCAAAATTAACCAATATATCAAAAAAATGTTCTTTGCAGCATTCTATACCCAGGAACCCCTTTTCTGCAGAGAATTAGGGCAAGAAAATATCTTCTAACATCTCTTTTTTGGGACCAAGTCCAGTCATTATAGTTTCTCAGATTTCAGTTTTAATGTTTTTGTGCTTGTTCTTTCTTTTTTGCATTAGTTTAGGCATCATATAAATTGTTGCTTCCTTCGATTTGCTTATTTCACTTTGTAATACTTTGTAGGTTTTTTCGTGCTCTCTGTATTCATAATTTCTTAAAGCACAGTAATATTCCATTGTTTTTGTATACCACAACTTATTGAATTTTGTGGGTTGAGTTTGTAGATTACAACTTTTCTTAAGATATTATTTCTCCAAAGGATTTTTAAAATACATCATACCATTAGCATATGGAGAGTGTTTTCTTCCTTCAGTCTAATTTATACATTTCACTTCTTTCTATTATTGCTATTTCTAGCATTTCTAGAACTATGATGAATAATAGCAAGAAATGTGATCATCCTTACTTTAGTCCTCCTTTTACTGGGAATACTTCTAGAATTGCCCAATTGCAAATAATGTTAGCTGTTGCTTTTAAATAGATACTTCTTATTTTATTGAAACATTACCTCTGACTTTTAAAAAAAAATCTAAATGAGTATTGTATTTTGTGAAAAGATCCCCCCTTTTGTTGATATAATCATATTTTCATTTTTGTTAATTGTTTTCCTAACGTCGAACCACCTTGCATTCTTGTAGAGATCTTAGTGAATGTTTTAAAAAATAAATTGCTTTACAATACAATAACAATTCTGAAAGCCTTATGACAAAGAATGCAGTCTAACTTCAAAGAAAGAACTGTTGGAGTTGGATGCAGATCAAAGCATACTGTCTTTCACATTAATTTATTTATGATTTTATTGTGGGATTTTGGTTTTATATGAGTACTTTTAGGACAATGACCAACATGGACGAGTATAACCCAGATCAAATTTCTTACCATTTTTTAAATAAGGGAGAGAGGGAGGCAATTTAGATCTTGTAATTTCGGAAAATATATGTTGAATGTTATTACACGTAATTGGGAAAATAAAATATCTTTGAATATAAAAATAAAAAAATAAAGTGCTATGTGTGTGTGTGTTTAGATTATTAGTAGAACTTTAAAAGTTCTTTTTTCCTCTTTTAAGTTGGACAATTTTCCCCCTATAGGTTTTATTTACTTAGAAAGTTTGATTGAATGCTTGTATAAATCCAGAGGGA
The DNA here is from genome assembly GCF_016433145.1 of Gracilinanus agilis. Lineage (NCBI taxonomy): Eukaryota > Metazoa > Chordata > Mammalia > Didelphimorphia > Didelphidae > Gracilinanus > Gracilinanus agilis. The sequence goes on along the minus strand of NC_058131.1, from coordinate 163,683,445 downwards.
TCAGAGTGTTATCTTTCCCCTCCAAGTTCCTTTGCAGGTAGTTAAAATATTTCTTCAGAGATTGGATTATTTAAGATCTCTCTTTGGCATTCTGTTAATTTGGATATTTTATAGTTTTTTTAGATAACCCTCTTGTTACTTTTGAAATTCAATTTTGTGGGCATATACTTGTATAGAGTAGGTTCTGATAATTATTTTTATTCTGGGTTTTATGTGATTTTCCCCCTTTTTTAAATAGGTTATTTAAATGTTTTATCAACAGCCCTGGGGTTACAAAAGCCCTTACCTTCTCTAGAATGACTTGTGCATGAGCAAACTAAGAAACTGGAAGTAATATTGTATTTAAATTCTAAAACTGACTTAATTCAACTCCAAGGCTTATTAGATTTCTACTAGTAGGAAAACCTTTAGGCAAATGTCTGGGTAATTTCAGTCAAAACAAATAAAAGCAACTTTTGGTTCAGTTGTTAGGATATGGTTAGTGAGAAAGATGAAAAAAAATTGTATTTATCTTCTACTTCCAGCTACCAAAATATATTTGTCCCAGTGTCCACTTTATTTGTGGTAAGGGTAAAAATTGTTTTTTCTTTGGAAAGTAAGTTCTGGGAGTACCCAACAAGAGAGGTCATCAAAGCCTTGAAGTCTTTAGTTTTTACTAAAAATTTCTACTTTAAAATATTCCCAACTCTTTATCATTGGAGCTGGAAGGCTAGTCTTATGCCTAATTGTGGACATAATTTGATAAAAAAATAGCCTTGAAATCATATGGCGAGCTATCCAGAACATTTCTGAGGCCATCTTGTGTGGTCCTCATCTTACTAATGAGAAAGCTGAAGCCTAGAGAGATTATATGACTTGTCCACCATCATCTAGTAATGATTGGTAGGTGTGAGATTTGAACCAAAGTTAGTCTTATTCATGAGCCAGTGATTTTTCCACCATAGTACACTTTAACAAAGATATAGCCTTTGAACATTCTGTTCACAAGCAGCATCCAGGATCTCTTTAAGCATCTTGTTTAGTGGTTTCCATCATGTCCAACTCTTGAAGTGCATGACAAGGCTCACTACGAGTTTCTAGTTCAAAGACTGTTGGTGGTGGTGTTCAGTTGTTTCTGACACTGAGATCTCGTTTTGGGGATTTTCCCAAATGATTTGCCCCTTCCTTCTGCAGCTCATTGTACAGATGAGAAAACTGAGGCAAATTGGATTAAGTGACTTGCCCAGGGTCACCCAGCTAGTAAATCTTCCTGACTCCAGGCTCAGCACTATTGTGCCATTTAACTCCCTAAAGAATCTTAAATAAAGAATTTAAAGAGAGATATATCAGCAGCCTTTTCTTACTTTTCTTTGCCCCTAAAGTTTCTTGATACAAAAGTGTCAGCAGAGAGGGGTCTCTATCTTCTCTAGTGTTTTCAGGCATATTGAATACAGATAGTGTTTGTTTTAAGCACTGGAATCCTTTTACCTTTACTTATTCATTTGAAATCTTACAGTGATATTTAGCCAAACAAAAAATAATATAGTTGTAACCAGCATTTCACCTTATTACCTGTAAGGCATTTGTTCGATTAATGTATTTATTGTGTTTAAAAATGGGGACCCCTTAAGCCTATATAGTACAACGCTTAAAACCTTAGTTTAGGGATAGTTGAGCACCTTCCATCTCCCCCCTCCCCCCCCCCCCCCACTTCCTGAGCAGGAATAATAAGAAGAGATCCCTTTCTGATTGCTCGGCACTGTTACCATTCTTCATTGCTTACTTCTCCAGTTCTGGTCTGTGCTCTGGGCTTTGGAACAGTGTGAACTTTGGGATAAAATGGAAGGAATGCTGAATTTGTTATCAGAGGAGGCGCTTGTTTGTCATGGATCATTTTGACACTCTAGTGAAGCTAATGGACTCCTTCTTGAAATAATGCATTAAATGAATTTAAGTGCATGCAATTTTATATGTTATATATAAGTGCATACAATTTTATATATTATATATATATACACATATATGTACAAATTCCTATTCTTTTATCTGACTAAATATTAGTCACTAAATATAAATCACTAAATATTAGAGGGGAAAAATAAAAAGATAATGGAGCACGTTACCTTTTTGGTTCTTATCCTTTTGTATTCTGTTTTTTTCTTTGTTGATAGTTATAAACACACTTGTGAGTAAGGTTATGAAATTCAAAACTGAAAGGATACTGATTATGATAGAATTTTGGATTATTAGGAGTCATAAATAACCTAGGTTCAAATCCAGCTCCAGACATTAGCTGTGTGACACTAAGCCACTTGACTTCTCTGTGCCCCAGTTTCCTCATTTGTAAAATGAAAGCTTTACATTTGCTGGCTTTTGAAGTAACTTTTATTTCTAACACTGTGATTCTGTGACACTTTGATATGATGAATCAGGGAGAATGCCCTTAGTTTATGTAATAAATCACAAGTCAAACCATTAAATACCAGGTTATGAGCCATAACTTTGTCCCCTTCACGATTCATCAAATCATCTGGGTTCATATCCAAACTTGCTCTTTGATAATTCATCATTCAAATAACTTAGATGCATCTCTTCTTCTCCCACCTCTTCCACTCCACAACTGATATTCTAGAAGTTCATCATTACAGTTTTATAAAACCAAAATACCTTAAAATATACAATTTGGGGGTTTGTGTGCAGGGGGTCCTTATTGGTGACTTTATTATTGCAGGGAACTCTAGGTAACTCTTAGTTTGGAAACATTACACAAATGCATACTGGCGACAATCTAAAGAAAAGATAAAATATCTCCAAGGATTTAGAATTGGAAGAAATCCAGGTCAGGGAATCTTAACCTTTTTTTATTGTTGTTATTGTTGTCATGAATCACTTTGACACTAGTGAAGGCAATGAACTCTTTGAAATAACACATTAAATGAAATATATAGGATAGCAAAGAAAACCAATCATATCAAAATTCAGTTATGAGTATATTCAGAAATCAAGTTCATAGACCTCAATAAAGAATTTCTACTCCAGTCAATTCAATTCCCTCATTTTACAAATGCTGAAGTGAAATAAAGAGAGGTTAAACCATTTGTCCAAGGCCACACAGCTATTAAAGTAGCAAAACTCAATCCAAGCCTGTGACCTTTAGACTCTTTATCTATTGCCTATCTATATATAAAATGTTGCCTCTTTGTACGTTTTCATTTAGAATTATGTCATCTTTTCACCTTACTGAGCTTCTGGATTTCTTTTTCTGTTTGTTTTGGTTCCTGGATTTAGTGCAAGATGAATTAGTCTTCATGTCTAGTTTCCTTATCTTTAATTTGTCAAATCCATTGGTATTCCTCAGAAACAGATGAGACTAGTCTTAAAGGCAGCTATTAATATATTGTAAATAATAATTCACAGCACTCCAACATCATAGATTTCTATGGCAGCCACAAAGGTGGCAGCAATATCTTCCTTTATATGCCTCCTTTCCCTAAAAAGTGAATTAATTTTAAATCATCATAATTTTTAAAATATCTACATCACACTTCACTTTAAAGAAAGCTATTGCAAAATCAGTCAGTATTTAAAAAATTATAAAATTATAAACTCAAAAATGGTTGGCAGATAAGATCTCTAAAGAGATAGACATCTTGGTAATAAATGGTAATAATAAATGAATAGTTATCAAAAAGGAATAGTAATAAAATAAATAATAAAATAATGTAATAAAAAATAAAATTATAGCTTAATGTCACCTGAAAAATATGCTTTTTTGTAAAGAAGATGCATGTTTGTTTTATATTTTATTTTTCATTTTGAGTTTTACTCCCCAAATATTAATATTAAACATTTGTCATATTTACCATGTCTGTTTCACAATTGTTTACTTTAGTACCTTTTTAAAGGTAATAGTAGACGATACAGGAGATTTAATCTAGGGATTATTCAGTGCAACTATAGCCTGCTAGCTGGTGCTGTGGATCCAATACCAAATGGTATCCTTAAAAATCAGTCCATAAGCAAAGAATTATTAAACTCTCTGGTATGTTCCAAGCAGAATAATACAGATACAGTAAGTGAAATTTTATATATATAAATCTCTATTTGTCTTCTGGCTTTAGAACATAGAACTAAGGAAAAAAGAATTTGTACAGCTTCATAAAAGGTAACAGTCTGTAACAGTCTATATTTCCCTTTAGGGTAGTTTTTGATTAGGTATGTTGGTAGGTTTGTGTTAGCAAACAAATTAATTGGCTTGAAAGGTGGTGATTATTCTTTGGATACTTCACTTTATTTGGCCTCGATGCCTCTGATTGGAGAGTCAGAAAATATAGTATCTGAACTTTCCTTTGCGTAGGTTAGGATTTTATTAGAATTATTTTTTTTATTTGACTCTAAGGATTATTGGGACTTTGGAAAGTGTAATAGATAATCAGGGAAAATTCTGCTGAATTTAAGTTTAAGAATTGGAAAACATGTCAATGAATTTCAGATCTAGAACATGCAGAGTATAGATAACATGCTAGCAATGCTTTTTTACCATAAAAATTTCCTAGAAATATGGGTGAATAGGTGTTACTTTATGCTTGCAGCCAGGTAGCACAGTAGATAGAGCACTTGTCTTTGAATCAAGAATACTCATCTTCCTGAATTCAAATATGGCATATACTTACTAGCTGTGCAACCCTGGGCTAGTCACTTTACCCTGTTTGCCTCAGTTTCCTTGTCTGTAAAATGAGCTAGAGAAGGAAATGGCAAAAATCAAATGGATTTATATAGAGTCAGCCATGATCTAAAAACCATTGAACAACTGAATTCTGGAAATCTAGCCATTAAAACAGTGTTTTTACACATTCAGTTGCCTAGGGCCCAATATGCACCTGTTCAAAAGTATTTGCGAAAAGGATGGCATTTTTGTTTCAAGATGCACAGATGTGTCTCACTTCTGCTCAGGGGGAAACAATTTCCTGTAATTTTTGAAATTGTTGACTCTTTGAACAGCATGAGAACTATGAAGTACGTATAAAAAGTTTTGTTTTATAATGCTTTACAGTGTGAGCAGCAGCATGATATTGTGGATAAAGAATTACCTTTAAGCTTATGACTCTGGGTTCGTGTCCTGGCTTTGACACTTGTATGGCTCACTGACCGTGGGCATCATCTTCATTGGTAGATGGATCTCTCACCTGGAATTCTCTATTCTTTCCTTTGTGGTTTTTATTATTGTTCAGTCCTTTATGTCAAATCTGACTCTTCATGACCCCATTTGGGGTTTTCTTGGCAAAGATACTGGAGTGGTTTGCATTTTCTTCTCCAGCTCATTTTACAGATGAGGAAACTGAGGCCAAAAGGGCTAAGTGGCTTGCTCAAGGTCACACACCTAATAAGGATATGAGGCCAGATTTGAACTACGGTCTTCCTGAGTCCAGACCCAGCACTCTACCCAGTGTGACACCACTTTGCTGCCCTAAAAGGGTATAGTATCTATGAAACTAAAACAATAACCTGGACACATTATTTTTAAGATTTGCTTTTCTTAATTATAAAAAAACAAGCAAATGTATCTTTCCTTTCTTTGAGCCTGTGTAATGGAGAAACCTTACCAAAACAAAACATTGTTTCCTCATTGTCAGTAAAATTTTTTTCTTCTCTTCTTTCTTGCCTTTTTTTCATGAATTCCCTTGAGTTACTAAACAAACTAGGTCAAAAGAACTATAATAGTTTAAAAAAAATTTTGGTCATTTTTTCCCCATAATTTTTCTTTGAAGGCAGTTAATGGAAATGTCTTATTCTGTAATTTCTATTTTCCTTCCTGTATAATACATATCCTGAATATACACATCCTTTTCTATTCTGTAGTATACACAGTCTAAGTCCATATCTCTGAATAAACAGATGAGGCAAACCATTTAAGTATTTGCCTTTTGAATAATAGCACTTTAAATGGACATTGGGGCCAATTGCCTTTTTTAAAATTTATTATCCTTTGTAGTTTCCTCAAAAAGGAAGTTTTGTTTTGTGATTAGTTGTTTTGAATTTTAAAAAACAGGAAGGGGTGGTATTTCTTTACTTGTATAAACAAGACACTTTGTCAAGGGTACATGCTGGTTTAAGTTCTCTGTTTTTGATCATTTTTGTGTTTCAGTTTATGATTATAAAGGAAAGAAATGTAGGTTGACTATTCATTTTTTCCCCTTCTTCTGGAAGGAGATAAGTATTGGAGCATTTTCTATAATTTATTGTAGCATGCCATGCCATGCTGATGAAGAAACTCAATGAAAAGGGACATCATTGGGAAAGATTTAGGACTCAAAATTGCATGGTGTGATGTTAGCTCTCCCTTTTCAGAAGAAGGAACCCTTCAAGAAACAGTCTATACGCATGTTAAAACCAGTGGAAATATGTGTTGGATATTGGGAGGGGGGTGAAAGGGAAAGTAAAAACATGAATCATGTAACCATAGAAAATTTTTCTAAAAAAATAAAATATTTAAATCCTAAAAAAAAAAAAAGAAACAGTTTATATTTCTTGAAATCAGTGAAGTTCTTTGATGATGGTCCCAGCTTTAGCAGGGGAACTGTGGTGTAGAGAAGTGTCTATTGGTACCCTCTCTGCAACTTAATGTCTTGGAAAGTTGCCATTGAGAGGTTTTTTTATTTTATTTTTTACATGTCAATACAACTTCTTTAAAAAAATGCTAAAAATAAATAAATAATAAAATTTATTTTTTAAAGGAATACTCCTTTTTTTTTACAATGACAATGTAAATAATGAGTGAAACCAGCATTCCTAGTTTATTCCCTTTTCCTTTCTCATTTATCCTGCTTATTTAAATTGTTTCATTGAAAAATCAAGGTTATGTTCAATACAGCACATTGTTTTCTGACACTTCGCACTTCATATTCTCTCTTCTCTCATTCTTCCCCTACCTAATATAGCAGGTAATATAATATAGGTTACACACATACTATTATGCAGTATATGTTTCTATGTTCATCATGTTGTAAAAGAATACAAATGTCACTTGTATAACAAAAAACTTGCGAAGGAGATAAAGTGAAAAATGACATGCTTCTGTCTGCATCAGAATCCATCAGTTCTTCTGTGGCGTTGGATAGTCTTTTCCTTCTCTAGTCCCTCAGAGTTGTCCTGGATCCTGGCATTGCTGAGAATAGTGGAGTCATTCACAGTAGATTATTGTACAGTATTGCCGTTATGGTGTGCAGATTCCCCTGGCTCTTCTTGCTTCACTTTGTGTCCCTTTTTATGAGTCTTCCCAGGTATTTGTTTTGTTTTTTGACGCTGAGAGTGTTAAGTGCCCGCCGACATGCCGTACCTGGTAGAGTTGGCACTTGACCCCCGTTCTGTCTGGCGTGGGGGACGTTAGGCTATTTGGTCTGACCAAACCATGATCAAATACAGAAAAAAGTGTCCAAGGTGTTGGGGTGGGCTGTCCAGGGACTAGGAAGGTTCAGAAGTGCTTCGGAAGCAGTTTGTGAAATTGGCGTTCTTGGATTCACAGTTACATCTTTGGTCATAAAAAGGCTGAGAAAGGATTGACCGGAGTTTATGTGGAAGAGATGGATCGCTGCTGACAGATCTGTTTAGTGTATCTTGTTTCCCAGACTTATCCATTCTAGAGGGTCTTCTTTCAGAAATCCCACTTAAAACAACATCTGCAACACTGAAGGCGGTACAGTGCCCAAAGTCAGAAAAGCTGGCTTTATACCATGGTTTTTGAGGCAGACAGGCTGTAGAGCGGAGGGGGGCTGAATGTGAGGCCAAGAGACCCCAGTTCTGATGGGATCCGACACTGACAGCTTGACCTCGGACAGGTCTTCTTCTTTACCTTCGCTTGCTTCAGTTTCCCCAAATAAAAATGATAATTGTACCCTCCTCCCTTGAGAATCAGATGGGATAACATCCATAAAGTAAACTCCAAACTAGTTTGTTATAATTTATTTATTCCATTAAATGTGAAACTAAAAGCACTTCATATGTACATGTGCAAATGCAGGGAAAAATAGAAGGCAGAGAAAAGGAGGGAGAGAAGGAATGAGGTTGGTAGTATGGGGGCAGGGCAGGTAGGTGACACAGTGGATGGGGTACTAGCCTCATAGTCAGGAAGACTCCTTTTCTTGAGTTCAAGTCTAGTCTAAGACGCTTTGTGACCCTGTGTAACTTTGCCTCAGTTTTCTCATCTGTAAAATGAGCTGAAGAAGGAAATGACAAACAACTCCAGTATCTTGCCAAGAAAACCCCAAAAAGGATCAGGGAAGAGTGGGACAGGACGGAATGATGATTGAACAAGAGTGAATAGAGTGCTGGGTGTAGATATAGGAACACTTAGTCGCAAGTGCCTTTGCCACATTCTAGCAGTGTGATCCTATAGTGTACTATAGTCAACTTGTTAGGATTTATTTAGAGGTAGACTAATGATACAACAGGTATGGTAATGACCAAGTGATATTAAGTGCTTGTATTTAGGAAACAGAGAAAGGCAAAAAAAAAAAAAAAAAAAAAAAAAAAAAAAAGATCTTCCTCCAAGGCTTCACAGTCTACTGTGGAAAATAACATGCAAAAAAGTTATAGATACAAAATATATAAAGTAGGAGAATGAAGAATAAAAAGTTGCAAATCAGGTTGAAAGGGTGTATTGTAGTGTCTTTAGTAGAAACAGTAAAGTTCAGAGAAGGGGGGAGTCACTTTTTTGGGGGGGGATGATAATGAGTTTTGAACAGATGCCTACAGGACATTGATTTGAAAACATCCAATAAGTAGTTGCTGATATAGAACAAAAACTTATGTTAATAATAATAGGTGATAATAGCTAATATTTATATGATACCTACAGTTTCCCTGGCATCAATCACTATATAGATGTTTTATTCTCACAACTTGACAGTTCAGTGATCTTATTTTATTATTCCCATTTTGCAGATGAGAAAACAGACGTTAAATGATTTGCTCAGGGTCACGTGGCCAGTAATGTCTTGAGGCAAGATTCGAATTTTTATCTTTCTTACTCTAGCCTCTCAACCTTCTATCCAATATGCCACCTACATAGGGAGCAGTATTTAAAAAAATATTTCATTTCAATTAGGAGTAAATATATAAATAATTGAGCAATTAATTTTTTATTAAAAGGTATTTTTTGGGCTATGGAGGATATCAGTATACTTATTGATATTTTCCAATATTTTTGGAATTTCCTTTCTGCAAGGAATTTCCAATATTTTTTTTTAACCCTTGTACTTCAGTGTATTGTCTCATAGGTGGAAGAGTGGTAAGGGTGGGCAATGGGGGTCAAGTGACTTGTCCAGGGTCACACAGCTGGGAAGTGGCTGAGGCTGGGTTTGAACCTAGGACCTCCTGTCTCTAGGCCTGACTCTCACTCCACTGAGCTACCCAGCTGCCCCCTCTGCAAGGAATTTCCAATATTGAAGAGAAGTCAAATACTACTAAAATATAATTACTATTATAAAGCAGTTATGACTGTGAACAATAGTTTTTATAGAATCTGAGAGTAATTTATTCTCCACTGATTTGGAGTCAGAGGCTATGGGTTCAAATTTTATTTTTTTTCTGTTCCTAATCTGTGTCACTTCAGACAAATCACCTAATCTTTCTAGGACTCAATTTTTTTCTTTTTAAAAAGGATATTTTATTTTCCCAATTACATGTAATAACAATTTTCAACATACATTTTATGAAATTATAAGATTCAAATTGTCTCATTCTCTCCATGGGAGGTGATAAGCAATTTGACCTGGGTTATGCATGTATTATCATACAAAACATGTTTTTATTTTGGTCATTGTTATAAGAGACTATTTATATAAAACCCTAAACCCCAAATTAAAATCATAAATACACTAATGTGAAAAACTGTATGCTTTGATATGCATCTGACTCCAACAGTTCTTTCTCTAGAGGTGGAAGGCATTTTTTCATTTTAAAGTCTTTCAGAATTGTCCTGGATCATTGCGTTGCTGATAGTAGCAAAGTCTTATCACAGTTGATCATCCCAGAATATCTTTGTTACTGTGTACAATATTTTCCTGGTTCTGCTTATTTCACTCTGCATCAGTTCATGTAGATCTTTCCAGGTTTTTCTGAAATCATCTTGTTCATTGTTTCTTATAGCCTAATAATATTCCATCATCATCGTCATCATCATACATCACAGTTTGTTCAGCCATTCCCAATTCATGGACATCCCCTTGATTTTTATTTCTTTGACCCCACAATAAAAGCAGCTATAAATATTTTTTGTACAAATAAGTAGGACTCATTTTCTTAATCTGTATGATAAGGATTTTGGATTTCATGATTGCTTTAAATTCTAAGATGATCTCTGTTATGCTATTAGCATAGAAATGAACACCAATATAATCTTATTTGATTAGGGAATTAGAGAGAGAAGAGGCACATTGCCCATGCTTTAGATATTTACCACACTAGTAATAGCAAACTAGTAATAGACTGAGCTGGGATATATAATCCTGAGATAGACTATCATAGACATAGACCTGGGGAATGATTAACTTTGCCAGGACTGCAGGTGTATCTGAAGTAGCCCACAGATACAGAAACTTGTGTTGTTTTATGCTCAAGACTGAACTTTTTCCACTTGCACAAATACTAGGTTAGTAAATCCTTTGCATTTTTATGAGTCTAGACCAGATGTATATCCAAATTGGTAGTGACTTTGGTGCCACCTTGTGGTCGCATTTATGAAAGCTCTTATTTGCTAGTCAATTTCTGTAATTGAGTCAGCCAGTCTCAGAGGATTAGGTAGGACAATTCTGATTAAGGTGTGTGGAGATATAGAGCAGACAGTGTGTTGCCTTGTTTTGGGGATGTCTAAGGTAATCGAAAGCAGTTTATATCATATTATATTATATTATATTTTTTTCAAGGTCTCAGTGACAATGTTCAGAATTGTTTTTGACCTTTGTGTGATAAATTCAAGAGTTATCTACCTACCTCTCTAACAAGGTCCAAACATCTTCCTTGATCTTTGTAGCCAATTTCTTGAGGGAAAAACAACAACAACAAAGTAATATTAGAAAGAAATGAAAGTATTACATGCATGCTGGGTTCAGCATGTCCCCTGAGGGAAGGCAGCAAGGGGTCTGGCCAGGAATCTTCCATCTGCCCCAAAGCAATGACTTCCATCTGTGCTAGCTCAAAACAGCTTTCACGTCCTACTGCCAGCCTGATTTCCTGAGTGGGATGTGAAGAACCTCTCGTGCAAAGAGGAGTAACCTTCTCTTTGACTTCAGATCTTCCATCTCCTGATGTATTTGGCTTTTAAAGAAAAAAAGAAGAGGGAAGTTGTTGGGAAAGGGAATTTCTCATTTTGTGCAGGTTTGACTTTGATCTCTGGCTATGCTCTTTCCTGCCTTATCTCTAGCCTTTGGAGAAAAGAGGAATAGTGAATTTGGCCTCTTATCTGATCATATACTTCCCATCTTATACTATATTTCCCTATAGTCTACTCTCCAACCTCTTTTTTACTCAATGATGGACATTCTCAGACTCTTAACATTCCAGTGATTCTGAATACCTGTGGTTTATCATCCAAACCCCATTCCTCACCTCTGCCACTTAATTCCTTATTCCCATTCCCTTCAGCACTTCTATGTCCTTCAACCCTTCCAGCTCAGTTTCAATCAACAGCCACCCAAACCTTTCACTATGTCTTATGCATAAGCAATAAATTTCCCTTCCTTATAAACTCCTCGCTCTTCTACTTCTTTCATCTATTATTATTTAGTTATTACTAAAACTTACCTCCCTGCCCCTACCCCATAACACAGCTTCCCTGCCTCCCCTTTTCAGTACTGACTGTTCTTTAGCTCATTCCTCTCTGCTTTTGAGTTGAGGCCGGGAAGTTCTAATATTCCTCACTCTCCGTTATGAAAATTCTCCTCCTACCCTCTTCATTCAGTAGCCTCTCTCTCGGAGGTTCTATTGCTATTCATATTTGCCACCAAATGAAAATCTTGGTAGCCCTTGTCTACAGATGTCCATGTCTTCCTTTTCCTCCTCCTGAGTTCCATACCTGATTCACAATGTTTTTCTCCTCCTTTTCTCATACCAGGGAACTTCAGCATACATATTGGCTCTCCCTCAAACATCTTAAACACTGAGTTCCTTAATTTACTCACTTCTTATGATCCACCCCACTTCAGCCACAGACAGAGACAGTTATGCCCTTGATCTTGCTATCACCCATAAATACATTACCTCCACATTCAAGAATTATGAAAATTCTCTTATCTGACAGTTACCTATTATTGGATTTTCACCTTTCCCTCCAGCTTTCCTTCTACCCCCTACTCTTCATCTGTAGTATGACCTCCAATTTCTTTACCTCTCAGTTCTCTTTCAGGCTCTTTCCAGGCACTAGCCATTCTTTCCTCTTTTCCTTATCTTGACTCCTTGATGAACCAATTTAATTCTAACAGTCTTCTTCTCTTGAATACTTATGAATTTTTGCCAAGATTCAGGGGTCACTCCTATCATTTCACTACCTTTGCTTCCACATGCTGCTGAAGAAAAATGGAAAAAAAATTATGCAACCATTGTAACTAAAATTTTATGTTGTACAACCTCAACTGGACCCTCAATACTTCTAGGCATTCCTTCTACAACTCTTAGCAATGCACTCTCCCACTGTACAACAGATCTTCCAAACCTTTTTATTCCTCATATTTCCCATGGCTTTTCTTCCAACCACCCTTTTGAGACTTTGCTTCATATTTTACAGAAAATAATTTGTGATGATTTTTTTGCTCTTTCTTATTCTCTCTTCCTCATCTTTTATCATGTATATGCCTTCTGCTATTATTTCCTCCTTAATCCCTATCTTGTAGAATGAGATAGCCTTATTCCTTATTGAGATTAACTCTTATCTGGTCAACCTGTTCCATTGTATCCTGACTTCTCTAACAGAATGCTCATCTGTTATTCCCATTCTCACTTATTTTCAATCTCTCCCTTTCTACTGATTCATTCCTTACTGCCTACAAATGTGCCTATGTCTTCCCCATTCTCCCCAAACCCTCATTTGATCTTTCCATCCCTTCTAACTGGCTTCCTTTATTTCTATTATAGCCTTTAGAGGCTAAATTCTTTGAAAAGGCCACCTACACTTGGTGCCTCTACTTTTTCTTACTCTCTTCTTAACATACTTCCACTTCCATCTGTATTAGTCCACTGAAACTTCTGTCTTTGAAGTAACCAGTAATTGCCAAGTCCATTGACCTTTTCTTATCCTCCGCCTGCTCAAGAAATTCTAGTGGCTCCCTGTCACTTCCAGAATCAAATACAAAATCTTCTGTTTGGTATTCAAAAAACTAGCCCCCTCCTACCTTTCAAAACTTCTTGAACCTTCTTACCATGTATTCTTTGATCTAGTGACATTCTTTCTCTAGGCTCAAGGCATTTTCTGTCTGTTTTCCATGTCTGGAACACTTTTCCTCCTCAGCTCTGCCTACTGATTTCCCTGGTTTCCTTTTAGTTCCACCTAAAATCTTGTCCTCTACAGGAAGCCTTTCCTGATCCCTCTGAAGTCTAGTGCCTTCCTTCTATTAGTTACTTATCTTTGTCTTCTATATAACTTGCTTGTATACATTTGTTTGCATGTTATCTCCCCAGTTAAACTCCTTGAAGTCAAGAACTGCCTCTTTTTGTATCTCTAGGCCTTAGCACAATGCTTGGCACCTGGTAGGGACATAGTTTATTGACTAATTGATTGATTACACAGAAAATTAGAGAAAAAGTTCTCAGAGGAATTGGAGATGTCTTGAAAGAAGATAAAAGATTGTAAAAGGCAGAGCTGAACAGGGAGCTTCCCCCAGAAAGTGTGTTTTGAGGGCTCCTGGTTCTAAGGAGTTGAGCCTCTGTTTCTCCAAATCTATTAGCAAAGAACCTTGCTACCAAGATTGGCAGGTGCTACTACATGGAGAAACTTTGAATATGAATTCAGCAACCAATTGAATTTCTGTTTGCCATCAACTAAACTAGCTATTTTTGGAGAAGTTTGGTCATTTTCTGATGAATATTTTTTGTCGTGTTTTGTGAAAATTCTTTCTCAAGTTAGGAGAGATTTGTTTTGGTGGGAGAGAATCCACAGTAATGAAATCATGGATCTTTGAAGAAATGGAATAATCATTTCCTAACATTGATGGGCTCAGGGGCTCAGGTGTTTACTTTTTTTGTATGACTAACACGGAACACAAAAGTATCACATGCAAAATCAACTAGAAAATAAATAATTTAGTTTAGTGGTTTGATTCTTTGATTAGCCCAATTTTATTGAAGGGTCAGCAGAATAAAGATTTATGGTTTAAAGCAGGTATAACATGATTAAAAAATGCTATGCTTTCTACCTCTTTAATGTTGTAATAACCAGAAAATGTGTACCATTCTAGTCCTTAGCAATTGGAGAGAATTTAGTGAGAAACACACAGTAAAAAAATTAGAAAACATAAGTAGAAATAATGGAAGAGAATGTGAACAAGAGATAAGATGGATCAGACATTTGTTTATTTATTTATTGGTATAGGAAATGAAGTCTGCTGAGGCCAGAGGTGATGATATAGTAAATCCAGGCTTGGAATCCTAAGAAATTAACTAAGGAAGGGTTTTGTTCTGTATTGCAGAAGCCATTGTAAAGAAGTAATGAATCAGAGATAAACATGAGTTTAGATGAGACTGTAAGGGGAAAGTATTGATTATTTGATCAGTAGTGAAAGAAGCCATAATGGGAGCTAGTCAAGGGACCTTATACTGTGCATTCATAAGTGATTGTTGAACCAAATTGAATTGAGGGACAATTTAAATAGTATTCTTTATTATTTAGCAAATACAGTTCAGATTTTTTAAACCTGTCATTCAAGGCCTTGCATAATGTGGCTGACTACCTTTCCAGGGTTTATTTCACACTGCTTCTCTCACTTTGCCTTAAAATATAGCTAATTTAGCTTTTATATCCAACTAATGCTTTATTATTTCTTTGTCTTTGCTCTGTCTATCTTCTTGTCTCGCCTCTTTCTCCTTGCCTTCATGTTGAAATTCTGACTATCCTTTAGGGCCCGGCTTAAATTTCATCTCTTCTATGACTCTTAATACTCCCCTGGTCCAAACTTTCTTTCCTTGTATCTTTGTATAGTACAGTGTGTGTGTGTGTGTGTATTCATATATATATATATAATATTCCTTATCATTGTATTACAAAATATTCTGCATTAAGAACAGTCTATATTCTATAGAAGATCATTTTTACATGTTTTTATGAGTTATATCCATTGACTAAAATTGTATGCTCCCTGAGGGCAAGAATCGTGTCTTTTACACTTTCTGCATCCATCATTGTATATATATATTTTATTTGTTAAGACTTGGCCAGGGTCACACAGCTAGGAAGTGTCCGAGACCAAATTTCAACCCAAGATCTCTATTCTCTAGTCTTGACTCCCTATCCACTGAGCCAACTAGCTTGCCCCCAGGATATATTTTTAAAAAATGATTGTTGAATGAATTAGTTATTTCAGAAAACTTTGCAAGTACTACAGAGATCCTTTGATCAGATGTAGTCATCTGTTTATCTCATCATTTCTCTTATATAGTGTTCAATTTTTGTGTTTATGATGATGATCATTCCTTACATAGTTGGAGCTATGTAGGTTCAAAAAAGTATTTTAATAAAATCAAGGGGGTGGCTGGGTGGCTCAGTGGATTGAGAGTCAGGCCCAGAGATAGGAGGTCCAGGGTTCATATCTGGCCTCAGACACTTCCTTGCTTTGTGACCTTGGACAAGTCACTTAACCCCCATTGCCTACCCTTACCACTCTTCTGCCTTGGAGACCATACACAGTATTGATTCTAAGACAAAAGGTAAGGAATTAAAAATAAATCAAGTTCATACTAAGTTATTCCTTGACCTCTGAAACCCCCCAGCAAAGGTGCAGGAGGGATAGTGGAAGCTGTACACCATCTATATTTTTTCTAAGGATGATTTATTTTGCATAAGAAAGGGAGATTCTAATCTTTGGAACCCCCCACCCCCCAACCCCCTCATTTTTCCAGTGACAGACAGGAGTTGAGCATTCTATAACATGACTGAAAAAGGAATATCTGAAGGAATGGAAAGGAAAGAGAAAAAAGAGAGAAGGAGGGGACAAATCAATCCCGATCCTAAAGGAGAGCATGAAGAGTGTCTAGCTCTTTAAGCCGGACACTGTCCTGGCCTGGAAGGAAACAGGGGAAGGGAGTGTATTCTCAGAGGCAGGAATGATTCAGCCTGACTTCTCCAGTGTTCGCCCAGCCCGGTCCCTATTGTGTCTGGCTCCACTGATGTACAGGGGCCCCTGTGTTCTAGCTGGTGCTTTTATTGGGGGTGTGAAAACATGATCAAAAATCCAACAATAAACAATCCACAGAGAATGTGAGGTCATAGTAACGTGACCTCACAGGGAACTAAATACCTACCTGGAGGCTAGTGGAGTTCAGCAGACACTTGGAGTATGTGCGGCAAATACCTTCAAAAGTTTAACTTCTCTGAAGTATGGCTGCAGTGCATACTAGACATTGGAATGTTTTTTTCTTGGCATTGGTGCTGGTGCTGGTGAGTTGATGCTTCCAGAGACTTTTAAACCCTTAGAGGTAGAAAAACAGCCCGAGAGATCCCTGAGGGACCTCCTGAATCTGACTTCACACTCTGACCCTTGAGGAGATGGAAGCCGGGAAGGGAGCCTTTCCCCTTCCCCCTTTTCCTTTCCATGAAGCTTTTCTTGGAGAAGACCTAGAGAAGACTGGTGGAGGCTGATTGGAGAGTATGAGGAGAAGAGGGTAAAGTAGGTTAGGTAAGTTTGGGAGGCTGAAAGCGTCTTGGCATGTGAGAGAATGAAGTGTAGGATAAAGAAATCAGTTTTAGTGCTTTTGAGGAGGGCAGATGAGACTGAAAAACCCCAGAATGATGCGAAATCTGTATTGAAGGATAATTTAGGGGAGCATTGAGAGCTCAAGTGGTCTGGAGGACAGAGAACTGTTCTGGAAGATCCGATGATGAGGACTCTCTTCTGTGATGGGTCAGCATCTCCGTGCCCCAGGCAGCTTGTGAATACCCTCCTCATCTTCTGCCAGAGATGGGGTATCCTGAAAATACAGCATGAGACAACAGATCTGGACACTGCGAATGGAGGAATGTGTTTTGTTGGGCAGTGCCTATTGTCAGGAGAGTTTTCTTTTGCAGTTTTAAAAAATTGTTCATTTGGTGGTAGTTGGGAGAGGGAGAGAAGAAAATTGATATTTGTAAAATTCAAATAAAAAATTTTAGAATTAAATGGCAAAAGGAATTGCTTATCTACCTTGCTAGAGAAGGTTTCCACATTGGGAGCTCCTTTACCCCACTGGCACCACAGATCTCAGTCCTTAACTCAGCTCCCTACTTCTGTTCCTACAAATGTGAATAATATGAATCAGTCAGTATGTGGATGACATGCATTAGTGCCTCTGTTTGGGAGAGAGAAGAAACTATTTAACTGAGTGATAGAGACTTGCATGCCCTGCTAGAAATATAAGGGAGGACTTGAGAGCACAATTCTTCGAATTTCTGGGCTCACTAATTGCATACATTTTTTTAACAGTACTATTCTTGGATAGTTTTCTGGATTAACACTTTATATTGTTTATGATGTCTAGGAATAATTATATGTACTATTTGTAGCTCACCTTTATGTTGTCCTCCTTCCTATTTTTGAGATGAGGTTACTGATTAGTAATAAACTAGAATACCTTCCTATCAGAGTGATGTTAAATTAGTTATCAGAACATGAGAGGAAACAATTGATTTCAGAATCTGCAGATTTGGCTTCAAATCTCATCTGTGTTTCTCTTAAGCAGATGTATGACCGTGGCTATGTCCCTTAACCTCTTTGGGGCCCTCCAAAATATAATCCTCTCTAAAATGAAGGGATCATACTGGATAGGGCCCCTGTGTATCCTTTCAACTCTTCACCTATGATCCTCTTATCCTTTCCTTTCTAATTGTACGGTCCTAGAATCTGAATGAACCTCTGACAATTCTGGTTCATTTTCCTGTTGTAGGCTTTATGGCTTAATTCTTTCTTTTCTTTGACTTAAATTTTTATTTAATCTAAAAATGGATAAAATGTAGGAGGAAAAATCTCTATCCAGTTTAATATTTTTGCAATGATTTATTTCATTGCTTTTTATGAGAACACTGCATATGGTAATGGTTAATGAGTTGTGGAAGACTTGGGGAACTTTGGCTTATTATATGTTTATAAAGAGTTCAGAGGATTTAAAACTGGAGTAGACCTCAGAAGTCATCAAATCTAGCCCCCTCTCCTTTTGTAGATGAGGACATATTGAGGTTCTCAGGGGTTCTTTTAATTGCCCAAAGTCATGCTGGTATATTCATTGCTGTACTTTCTATGGTTTTAATTGAATGTCTCATTGGCTGGGTGCTAAAGTTATATAAAGTTATATCACATAGCTATGGCAGTTGGGATCATTAGACTGTTTAAGATGTATGAAGTATTTGCAAAGGGCATCTTTGTAGCTTAAGGATGAAAACAAAAATTTTTTAAGAAGTAAAGGAGTATAGATTTACTTTGAGTATTAAAAATTAACTATTACCAACTATGCAGATTCACATAAATCTCACTAGCTATTTTATTTTCTGACAGAGAGGGAAAATTGAGGGTTTTTTTAAAAAATGAAAATTTTGTTGATTGATGCCTTTGTAAAAAATATAACCAACATTTCCCCTAAAACTTCTCCTTTCCCCGTATTCAGAGAGCCATCTCATATAACAAATGATATTTTTAAAAGGAAAAAAGATAATTAGGAAATTAGATTGAAAAAGCTTAGAAATGTGTATAATGTACTACACTCATCAACCTCCTACCTCAGCAGAGTGGAGGTATTTTTGTACTTAATATTTTCATTGTATAGTAATATCATATACACACACACACACACACATATATATATATATACACACACACACACACACACACACACACATACATACAAACATATAGTTTTCTTGGCTTTGCCTACTTCATTCTGAAACAGATCATATACATCTTACCATATTTCTCTATTCATCAGTTCATCTTTTCTTACACCACAGTAATATTCTATCACATTCATATTCTACAATTTTTTTTTAGCCATTTCCCAATTAAGGGACTTCTACTTTGTTTCTGTTTATTTGGTACTACAGAAAAAAAGGCTTGCTATAAATATTTTGGTGTAGAAAATAAGGTTTTAATAAATATTTATTTTCTTTTTTTGTAGCAGCAATGTTGGGCTGAAAAAATCCAATCACGAGCCCCATTGTGAAATGGGGAGTACTGAATTTTTGGAAAAAGAACCTTCTGATACTCTCAGCAATGGAACAAATAGTAATGTGGAGGCGGCTAGACGGTTGGCCAAGCGTCTTTACCACCTTGACCATTTCAAACGTTCAGATGTGGCCAAACATTTAGGGAAGAAGTATGTATTCTTATACCCTTTGACTTAAGCATTTGTAAATATGTAGATTGATTTAATTAACCATGTTTTTTTTTGTTTGTTTTCTTGTAGCAATGAATTCAGTCAACTAGTGGCTGAGGAATACCTTAAGTTTTTTGATTTTACAGGAATGACGCTGGATCAGTCTCTCAGGTATGTGGTTTTATGGCTAATCATTATTTTGTTATTATCGACACTTTATTCTCAAAAAAAGTAATTATTGCAAGAGAGAGTAATGCATTCAGTCTTGATCTTAATTTTATTCATTAAAAGCAAAATCCTCACATTGCTTTGCAATCTTAGATCAGTTTGTAGGATTAGAAATTTAAATCAAGAGACCTTAAAGGTCATCTGATGGCACCTACTCATTTTACTTATATGGAAACTGAGATCCAGAAGAGAAGCAGTAGATAGGAGAGATGTACTCTAAAAATTAAAAATCACAGGGAATGAGAGATGAATGTTACATCATGGACTGAATCTTTCCAGTCCAAAAGCTTAGCCCAATTATAAAGTAACCATTATGTGGCAAAATAAGTAAAGAGATTTGTGGTCCCTACAAGTTTGCTTTTTTTGGTAGAAATGAATACTTTTCTATAAGCGTAATACTGTGTATCTTTTCCTTGTATACACATTAACAAAACAACTCTTCAAGATGAGACTTTTAAAAAATGATTCTTGAGCCAAAGAAGAATGTGATATAAAAATGTCAGGTCTAGACTGCCTTCCTTGTTCATATTTCTATGGTTTCTGAAGGCATTTGCAAACACACACATATGTGCATATACAGACATACAGAAGCCCCTCCACTGCTTTAGGTATTATGATAATATGTATTAAAAATGGGGAGAAAAGAACTTGTCTGACTTTTTTAAAATAAAGAATGGACAACAAAACTTCTGACAGTTGTACATAAATGACAAAAGACTCACAGGGATATCTAGATTCTAAAAATGGTTCCACCACCATGTTTGTTGTCCTGATCTTTAAATATGCATTTGTTATTTATTTCTGTACATATATGCATATGCATTAATTAAGCCTATATTTATGTGTATTTATGTATATGTACATATGTGTGTGCATTTCCCAGGCTCAGTTCTTTAATTTCATTTAATGTAGATATAATTGATGTATAACTGCCATCTAGTGATGGCAAAGGAGAGCTGCAGGTATATGCAGATATTTTAAAAGAACCCATGCCTTCTGAGGAAGGTGGGATTTTTTTATTTTCATGATGATTAGGGAGATCGTTTAATAAGTCCTCTTTAGGGAAAAAATCAGGATTTATATAATACTGACTGTTCTTAAAAGGAAGAAAGGAAGACATTTTATTTACCAAAATTGGTAAATTTGGTAAATTTGGTAAAATTTATTTACCAAAGTGAAATTTAATGCAGAATTGACCATAATATTCCTTCAAATATTAAACTTTCCTGGAGCATTTAAAGGTTGATTAGGTAGCACAGTGGATAGAGTGCTGTCCTGAAGTCAGAAAGACTCATCTTCCTAAGTTCAAATCTGGTCTCAGACATTTACTAGCTGTATGACTGTGGCTAAGTCAACCAGCCCTGTTTGCCTCAGGTCCTCATCTCTGAAATGATCTACAGAAGAAAATGGCAAACCACTCTAATGTTTTTGCCAAGAAAATCCCTAACGGGACCATGAAAAGTCAGAAGTGACTGAAACAACTGAACAATAATTAGAAGAAACAAGGCAGGGGGGAAAGGAAAAAGTTTAAGGAAGAAAGCTTTAGTAGTAGTAATAACAACAGTAACAGAATAATAGCTAACATTTATGGCACTTTGGCAGCTAGGTGGTACAGTGCATAGAGTGCTGGGTTTAGAATGGAAAGACATTGGCCTGAATTCAAATTTGACCTCAGGTTCTTTTGTGACCATGGGCAAGTCCCTTAACTCAGTTTGTCTCCATTTCCTCATCAGGTAAAATGAACTGGAGAAGGAAATGGCAAACCACTCTAGTGTCTTTGCCAAGAAAATTTCATATAGTGCCAGGAAGCATCAGATACAACTGAAAAATGACTTAGTAGTAACAGAGCATTTAAAAGACTCACACAGAAGTATTCAGCGTCATACGCATACCTGTGTATAAAATATGAAGTAGATATAGCCCCTGTGCTGCCCTATAGTATTTAGAAATCATTGCCACTGTAACTGGCATGGGTTTCATTTGGCAAATCAGTATTTTCAACCATTCAAGGAAGTTTGCTTCCAGGAAATTCCATTAAAAAAAAACAGTTGTTTACAATCAACAACTAATTATTAACTATCTGCTCAGACATTGTACTAGGTGCTGGAGATACACGTACAATATTTAAAATAATCATTACTCTAGATCTAATCCATACTTCTAAATAATTAGAATGTAAGTAGCTTACATTCTTTTACTTTCTTCTTTTTTTTTTAACCTTACCTTCTGTCTTAGAATCAGTAAGATGTATTGGTTCCAAGGTAGAAGAGTGGTAAGGAGTAGGCAACTACAATTAAGTGACTTGCCCAGAATATAGGAAAAAAAAATTTTTTTGCAAATAAGACTTCAATTTTAATTGAATTTAAATTATATGTCAAACTGTATACATAGTCATTTACAAACCCAAAATTATAGTTGTTTAAATTTAATTATCAATTATCAAATTAAATATAATTGTAAAAATTAATTAAAAGTCAATAGTCTTGAATAGTTTACAGTTCAAAGTGTATAATTTCTAGATAGCTAGGAAGTATCTGAGGTCAAATTGGGACCCAGGAATCTTCCAACTCTGGGCCTGGCTCTCAATCCACTAAGCCACCTACTTGCCCCCAAGTACCTTGTATTCTAATGGGAAAGATATCATAGATGTAAGTAGATTTAGAAGACTATAAAAAGAAAAGACAAGAAGCAATAAAATACAAGGAAGTTTGGGAAGGAAGACATTAGCACTTGAGCTGTGTTAGGAAAGGTTTGTCCTAGTTGGAGATAGTTGAGCTGTATCTTGAAGGGACACTTGGGTTTCATGAGGAAGAAGGGCATTTCAGGCATGGGGGAATGGCAAGTGCATAGTCACAGGGAGACAAGGAGGAGCAAGCTGGTGAAAGAGAGAGAAGGCTAAGTGGCTTGGATTGTGGGAGGATGAGTGCTCTACAGTGAGACTAGAAAGATGGCCAAGATCAGGTTATGAAAGACTTTGGAAACATCCATAGGTTATATGGTTTTAATGATGATTTTGGTATCATGATAATAAGTAGGAAAAAAATCAGGAGAAAAGAATTTTTCTCAATACAGCACTTCTTTTTTTAAGGTAAGGAAAGGACAGTTTCTCCCCGTAGTAGATGAATGACAAAATTACAGAAACATCTGGATTTTAAAAATGTTTCTGCCACCATGTCTGTTATCCTTGTCTTTAATTACACATTTATTATTTTATTTATTGCTATTCAGTCTTTCTAATACATGTTGATTCTCAACCTTACCAATTCCTATAATTTTAAATTAGCCAATTTCTACAGGATTTTTCAGTTTTCATCTCTACCTTTTCATCTAAGCTGGGTTTAAAACCACAAGCCTGTGACCTTTCTAATTTTCAGGTTGTGCCCACAGAATTCAAACATCATTGAGAAAGTTGCAGCTCTGGCCTGCAGTGGTTTAGAAGGCTGGAATTGTAATAAAAAAGATGTGAATTCAATTCTTACTGTAGCTGCTTACTAGCTATGTGACTCTGGACAATTCATTTAACCTTTCTCAGCCTCAGTTTCCATCTCTGTAAAATGAGGATAACACCTACCTTAGGGAGGTAGCTGTCGTGAGGAGGATATGAAGTGATGTGGAAAGCTCTTTGCAAACCATAAAGCACTCTTGTCAGTGGTGTTAGTATTGCTACTTTCCTTTTAAGTAACAGTTTAGAACCCTCTCTGTTTGTTAAAATAATGTTGTAAAACCAACAAGAAAGGTGCATTATTTTAATTTTTGTTTTTCTCAAAACTTTCTTCAGGTATTTCTTTAAAGCCTTTTCCCTTATGGGGGAAACCCAAGAACGAGAGAGAGTTTTAGTCCACTTCTCCAACAGATATTTTCATTGCAACCCAAACACCGTTTTCTCAGCAGGTAATTTAGTCCACTGTATCTGTCTAACATCTCTGAACTTCGAGTGAGCGTGCATTTATGAAGCACTTACTGGGTACCTGGCTCTGTGCTAAATGATGGGAATATAAATAGAAGCCAAAAGAAAGAGACTGTCTAATGGGGAAAGCTAGCAGCAGAGGCCTGGGGAAGACGTCTGGAAAGCAGAACCCAGAGAGGAGGAAGGCATGAGGATGGTCCACTCGGATATTTTAGACATCAGCAGTGGAGACTAGTGAGGAAGGAATCTTACTTTCCTTCCCAGGAATCTTGACTTCACTTTGAATATTTCTCAATAGGACTGTCAGCTAGCAGGTGTTAAGAGGAGTTAGCTCAGCAATTCTGGGGATACAGAAAAAGGAAAAAACAGCCCTTGGCATAAAAGCCATATATTCTAAGGGGGTGGACAACATGTGTTTACAAGAGAAGGGACAGAATAGATGGGAGGCCATCCAGGAGGAGGCTGCTAGGTGGTGCAGTGGGTAGAGCACCAGCCATGGAGTCAGGAAGACTCTTTTTCCCCCGAGTTCAAATCTAGCCTCACAAACATGACCCTGGGTGAGTCATGTTTCCCTTTTTGCCTTAGTTTCCTCATCTACAAAATGATCTAGGGAAGGAAATGGCAAACCATTTCAGTATCTTTATTAAGAAGAATCAGACAGGACTGAAAAATGGCTGAATAACAACAACAAAATCTTATCACTTCTGTTGATAGTGCAGTAACTGGATTTCATATGCCCCTCAGTGATCTGTTGACCATCCTATGTAGACAATTCTTTTCTGATATATTAGTTCAATTCCTTTCAGAAAACATGTTTTTTAAGAAGGAAAGGCTTGAATTTAGTGAATTTTTAGTGAACAATTGAATTTCTGGACCAGTCAGCATGTGCTGTGTATATAAGGCATTTTTTTTTTTAAATCAGTGCAGAAGGCTAAGAAGTATATATTAACTAGGTTAAATGCATTTTAATGTTAACTAAAAACAAAGACTGAAACCATTTCATTTGGAGGCTAATTTTTCCATTTTTTTCCTTTCTCCCTCCTTTTGTCCATCTTTGGGCTTATTTCTCTGCACCCCATTAGAGACTGGGAAATGGAATAGGACAGGATACTGATGCTGTTATATCGTTATTGATGCTCTTAATAAAATCTGATAGAGAAAAAAGAAATTGTTGAGTAAAATGAAATTAGTGGGTTTTTAGCAGTCTGGCTTCCCCAAAGTGTCTAGTAGCCCAGGATCACTTTTGTTTTTCTGTATTATTTGATTCAGACTGGCCTTTCTACCACCTAATCTGAATTAACGAGGTATTTTTTACTTCCCTTGGTACTAGACTTCTATTCTGAACTTAGATGAGTGTTTGGTAGAAGCATAAAAATCCAACTACCTCCATGGAATAAAGAGCTTTGTCTGCTTCCTTTCATTTTCTTCCTAGGAAGAAACAAAAGTATGACAGGGTGGAAAGAAAGCTAGCCTGGGTGTCAGAGAGACACCAGTTCAGGTTCTACTTCTGATGCCTATTGGCTATGTGGCTCTCCTCCAGGAAACTTTCTTAAAACTATTAGTTGCAAAGCAGGTACTTGATTTATCTTAGTAGAGAGACTTTCTTTACTTGGAATTTTCTTTACCAGTGAAATCTATCCACTCTCACTCCCCCTCCCTCAGTCTCAAAAAGGAAGAGGCAAAAATCAAATTGTCATGGAAATAATATAACAGAAATGAAAGAAAATCAGGTTTTGATTTCTCAGTTTAAGTTTTTGTATTTTTTTGTCTTTTCTTCATGTTGGGTAAACTTTAGAAAACATCACACAGAGTTGAAAACTTAAATCGGTCCTCATTAAGAGAAAACTTTTCAGATCTACTACCTATCACTTTAGTGGGAAACCTGGTTTAGTAAACTTAAAAGTGAGGGTCTTTCAGTTTTGATTTCTGTAATAGCATTTACTATTGTTCAGATTTTATGTTTTCCCCTTGTCAATAAAATCAGAAGAATTGGGGGAAAAAAGTAATCATTGAAAAGTAAAATTGAAACATTAATTTCAACCTTTGGTATTTATTTCTTAGTGTGAGGATGTTTTCATGATTTCATATTATCTTAAATTCCATCTAAGAAAATAAATGGGGTTGACTATTGCTTAGTAGCTTATACTCGGAATCTGTCAAGAAATACTTCTGATGCTAATGAATAAATATCTCTGTCAGGGGCTCGAGTCACCTAACTGCCTCTGGATTAATAGCTCATATTCCTGTCTTTTTCTCCAGATGGGGTTCATTGCCTTACTTGTGCCATCATGCTTCTCAACACTGATCTACATGGTCATGTAAGTATAGGCTTGTGAGCTTTTTCTTTCTGGTAGAGAACCATCAAACATACTGTTTGGTTGACTCATTGTGAATGTGTGGTAAAATGGGATATGGTTCACTGGAGTAGGCATGCTATTTTAAGTCTGCTATTATGGTCTTCTGTTGGGTGTGTGTGTGTGTGTGTGTGTGTGTGTACATGTGCGTGCCTAAATATCTATCCATGCCATAAGAAAAAGTATATTTATATATACTTTTCCATAAATGGAAAAAGTATAATATTGCTTTCTTTCTATAAAGGGAAAAATATGATATTGGTATGACTGGCTTATATAAAACTGAGTGTGACATATTAATTAATATGTTCTGAGTAAAGATTAGAAAGCAATAAAGAGGGAGAGAATAATGACAGTTAAATATGAATATATAATACCTTTATTTGAACTGGGGGGAAAGTCAACATATCTTTAATTATAAATATGATATTTTGCTATTGTCATTTTGCATAGTTATTTTTCGGTTTATACCGATGCATAATTTTCCCTTTAGGATACAGCTTATATTTAGGGATAAGCCACACAGAAATCATGATTTTATGCCAATTAGGTCAATGAACACAGAGCCTTAGAAAGAAGTTTTTGACATTTTGCTTTACACACTAAAACTGGAAGGAGGGAAATATTGCAATATTTTGTTATTGTTGTTATTGCTTATTTTTATCATAATTTGGCCATGACTGTGATTTCATTGTTGATAGAGAGAGGAAAGATAGGGAAAGTGCTAACTCCTTCTGCTAAAACTGATTAGTAGCTGTATTTACTAGTTTTAGACCAGGGCGCATAGAGAGACTTGCCCTTGGTCAGGAAACTAGTACATGTTAGAAGCAGAATCTGAGAATTCTTCTTGGCCCTACGGCCATTCTTCCATCCTCTACCCCATGGTGCCTCTTAAAAAAAAAAAAAAAAAAAAAACAAGAACAAAAAACTGCAAAAGCAAATGGAAAATTTTTATATAAAATTCATTCACTATCATCATTCTCCACTAGATGGCAGAAACTGAGCATTTTTTCCCCCTTGGTGATTTCTTACTGGCATGGAAATGGACAGTGAAATCTGAGAATATCAACTAGATACTTAATAATTCTTTACTTTCAAATGAATGATTTATATTAGTTGGGGTGAGAAGATCTATGAATTTCATCTTGCTTTGCCTTTTTAAAATTCTCTCTCAAGTGGCTTATGCTGGTTAAATTTAAAATTATACTTGTTAGGTAAAGGATATCTTGAATTTGGAATAAGAAAACCTTGTAAAGAAGATAAAATGGAGGAGGGAAGTATTTGAACTAATTTTATTAAATTATGTCATATGTGAAAGGATACATATATAAAAATACATATATATGTGCCCATATACACAAAATGAATAATACACACTCACACAGGAATAGGATATTTTAGACCTGTGTGTATATATCCATGCATGTAGACATAAAGCTTTAATAAATCTAAATTGCACTAAGACTTTGGCAAATGCGATGTGTATATATATATATATATATATATAT